>NW_024963489.1:11888-13606 GCF_019238085.1 Lagopus leucura | reverse complement strand
CCCCCCCCCCCCCTCTGGGGGGCCACTGGGGCCCGCGGCGGGGGGGGGGGGCGCGGAGGGGAATTCACCAGCAGTCCGCGGCAGCCTGGAGCCCTGCGCTCATTCCGTGCTCACCGCTCGGCACTCATTGCCCATCCGGGTCCCTATGGGGCTGGAGCACCTCTGCACCCGCAAACCACGGCAGCAGCGAGGCGGGTGCAAAGCTGAGCTCCGTGCGCTGCGCTGCGAGAGCTGGGAGGGGAAAATAGAAAGCAGCTGTGTCCAGGTGCCCCCCACCCATACAGAACCACGGGGCTGCAGAAGGTGAGGGCAGGGAGGGCTGCAGCACAGCTCTCAGCCTGGAGCCAGTGAGCAGAAGGCAAAAGCCTTTCCCCAAGGCACACACCCACGAGTAGTGGTTTACCACTGCTGCGCACGGGGCTGTGGAAGCAGAAGAGAAACAAAGTGCAGAGCCACAGGATCTTTACTTTGGGTGCATCGCTTGCATCCTAATGGGCGCATCCTGGCTGCCTTCAGCCCGAGGCCAGCAAGCCGTGTGTTGTTACTTCTGTTTAGATTTCTGTATATATACACAACTCAGCCATTTTTCTACTCTCAGAGTTCCAAACCCATCCCTGCCCTGGGCACCATTCCACATCCCAAGCGTTACCTGCACAGAGCAGCAGTGGGGGAACACTGTGGGGCTGCTGAGGGACCGGGATGCCATGGAAGAGGCTCTGCTGCACGGGTTGCTTCTGCAGAATGCACAGACACCTTCAGTGGGGACAGCACGGTGACATGTGGCAGCACAGCCCTCCTACCCCGGAGCAGAGCACACTACAGGGCTGGGGCACTGCAGCTGCACCCTGTGCCCACTGCACAAACGCTGCTGCAAGGGGATGGAGAATTTTCCCAGCCCAAGTCCTCCTGCAGGGATTTTATTGCTTTATCCTCAGGGTCACCGGGCTTGGAGTAAGGAAGGGATGCTGCACAGCCTGTCCTGCTGCATCCCAGCTCAGTGCTGCTGCTCACACTGCAGGGCAGTCAGAGGCCAGGGTCTGTTACACCTCTTTGCATCCCCTCGGTCTGATCTATCGATGATGTCCCAGGTACAGAGATAGCAAGGAAGAAATCACAGTACTCTTAATGGCTGGCAGCCCTGGGAAGGGAGAGCCTCAGCCTCCATGTGGGGCTGTGGCCCTGGGTCAGGGCACGTGAAAGCAAACACAGCTCATGCCTGGAGGGAAGAACCGCTCCTCCTCACAGCTCTGCCGGGTGGATGGCAGCAAGCACAGCATATACACGCATGTGGGTATTTATAAATATGAGTACTTGTGTTTTCAGTTTAAACAACATGTTCCTGCCCCAAGCTGTCAGCACCAGACACAGAAAGGCAACACGCCAGCAAAATTCTGTCAAAAAAAAAAACACAAAAACACCACCACGTTTATTAGCAGATAGAAGCAACCTGCCATTGCTGCTGCCAGACTGAGCTCATAGAAAACCCACACCTGAGGCAACCAGCTCCTCCCAGCACCCAAACACTGGGGTATGCTTGAGGCCAGCACCCCATTCCTTCAGAGCATCCTCCTGCAGCAGGTGATGGATGCCAGCACCCAGTGGGATGATGCTGGGCATGGGGTTGCTACTGCTCAGCCCTTCACTCTGCACCCAGCACCCCATTCTGCCTTAGTAATCCAGTAATGTGCTCCCAACCTTTAATTTAAAAAAAAAAAAAA
>NW_024963489.1:0-11788 GCF_019238085.1 Lagopus leucura | reverse complement strand
ATTTTTTTCTTTTTTTTTTTTTTTGAGAAAAATAGAAAAGAGACCCTAAAACCCCAGAAGTCGCAGCTCTTCCCGGCCCTCTGGGTTCCTCTGTTCTCTGGGGAATCACAACCTGGGATCCTCCTCGCTCTGACCTGGGCCACCCGCTCACAGTGCCTGCACCCAAGGGTCAGCCCCAGGGCTCCGTGCCCCTCTGTGCTGCAGGACAGGGACACTGAGTGGCCCCACACTCATCCCACTGCTGCCTGTGGGCTCCCAGCAGCCGGCTCGGTGCCGGCGCAGCGCTCCGTGCTCCCGCAGCTCACACTACACCCTACCCTGCTCCTCAGATGCAGCATGGAGTAACTGTCCCAAGAGAGCAGGGAGGAAAGCTTTATAAAAACTTAGCCTTAATTTTTTTGTTTGTTTGTTTCTTTTTGGGTTTTTCTTTTTTTCCAGACCTCCTCCCAGCAGGGCAGAGCACGCTGCTGCCCTCATCTCCTCCAGGCGTCCTCCCTTCCCTCGCTGCCTGCCCCGCACACCTCCTTGCTCCCAGCTCCAGCCGCCCTGAGCCTCCTCACCCCACGCCCCTCATTGCACCACACAGACCCAAGGCCGTTCCCCTGAGCGCCGTGACGAATGTCCCCTCCAGGCAGGGCCCCCCTCCTTCACTTCTGCTCTGCTTCATCGGCCACCGCCGTCACCTCGATGGCAGCGTTGTGCTCGGCCGTGGGACCCTCGGAGGGCACACTGAGCACCGCACCGCCGCCACTCACGTGCGTCACGTTCTGGATGGCGGCGCCGAGCCCCGGCAGCGCCAGCAGCTGGAAAGGGCTGAGCACCTTCACAACCGTGCTGCTGTCCTGAGCGGTCGCTGCCGCCGTGCTCAGCACCGTCACGTTGGGAGCGTCCGGGTGGATTTCCACCGCGCCGGGGAAGGCGTTGCCGGCAGAGGCCAGTACAGTGTAGCCACCCAGCAGTGGGGAGGCCGGAGAGCTGGCGGCAGGCGGTTGGGATGGGGTTTTACCCAACACTGAGGATGGGAGAGTCGAGACCACTTTGCCCAGAGGCAGGCTGGCGAGTTGGGACATCGGCACGGCCGGGGTGACGGCGATCTGCGCCGGCTGGGACAGCACCTGGGAGGTGATGGCAGCCGGTCCGGAGGTGGCCCGGGTGAGCCGAGGGCGTTTTAAAGGTGTGGGGACAGAGACGGGAGTCAGAGTCATCAGCACGTTGTTGAGGTGCTGCGATTTGTGCTTCAGCTCCTTGGCACGCTTGCGGTGCTCATCACACTGCTGCTCCAGAGCTGCAAGAAGAGCGAGGTCAGCATGCATCGAGCATCCCCACGGCTCCAGCATGGGCCTCACAAGTACCAGTGTAACACCAAACCTGCTGCTTTACACAGTAACAACCCAACTGCAGGAGCATACCTGCCAGATCCCGTGTGTACTGCTCCCTGGAGCGATCCATCTGGCACTTGTGGCTGGCCAGGACTTTCTTGACCAGGTCCAGCATCCTGAAGTTCTGCACCACGTTGTTGAGTAGGACAGCATCTTAAAAGGAAGAGAAGAGACGGGTCTTTGAGGAGCAAAACATTCCAAATGGTTTGGTAAAAAGCTATCTGAAAGCAAAGGTGTTCAGCTGAGACAGCCAAAGCCTGTGTGAGGGTAACACAAGGAGCTGGGCAGGAGAAGTTGTGAGAAAGTGCAGGAGGTTATTCCTGGATAAGCAGCACTCTCATACTTAGAAGGGATCAATAAGCCTCCTGGCACAGCAGCTGCTTGCTGCACCATTACTCCAATGGCCAAAGTTCCTTCCAGCTCCAGAGCCAAATGCTTGCCCAGCATCCTGAAGGCAGCATGGGAAACCCAGGGCCCAGAGAACCTGAAGGAATTGTGGCCACATGCAGCCTCTGCTCAGAGCTGCCCTCCTGCACCAGCACCAATGATAACAGGGCCGTCTGCACACACTGATAAGCTGGAAGTGCAGAAACAAGTTTCCTTTCTATTTCGTTTCTGACTGTAACAAGTCTGAGACACAACGGCTCCCAGGGGACACCCTCAGCCCAGTGCCTGCTGTCAGCTGCTCACCTCCCAGCTGCAAGGGGGGGTCCTGTGCCCGCTGCTGCAAACCCCTCATGGTGTCCAGCAGCTCCTGGTGGAACTCCTGGATGACATCATCCAGCAGACCTGCATCCCTCAGGCCTCGCCAGAATGCAAAGGTGTCATCTGGAAGGAGAGAAAGGGAGGTAAGGGAGGTCTTCAGATCCTTCTGAGGTGGAAGTGGGGTTTTCGTGGCTCTTAGGAAAAAAGGGGCTGCACATTAACCAGCTTCCAAGTGACCGTGATGTGCTCTCTGCCTTCTGTCCCATATAAGGGTGAGGTCCCCCAGGTCTGTGGGTGCACAGTACCCAAAGGGCAGACAGAAGGACAAATCCCATCCTGCTGCAGCACACAAAGCAGCCATGGTGCCAGAAGAGCCCACTCCTCCAGCTCAGGACTCAGCACACAGGTGCAAGGCTGCGACCACAGCACAGCTCTTCCAAGAACCCAATGCCTTGAGCCTCACATCTCTTTCCTCAGCTCCAATTACACCGGGGGACCACAGAATTCATGACTTTCCAATTACTTCCCCCACCCAGAGCCACACCACACTTAGACATTCCAGTGCTTAGAAACAATTCCACCCCAAAGCCCATGTAGCAGAGTTAGAAGGGCTGGCAGCAGGAGGTCTGAGCAGGGCAGCTGCAGCAATAGGCCCTGCTCCTCATCCCTGACCCCTGTCCCCACCACCCCCACTTCTCCCACATCACCCTCAGCCTCTGCCCAGACGCAGCCCTACCTCCAATGCTGGTGGTCCAATCGCTGGCATCCTCACATGTTTCTATGGTAATTGTAGCTGGGGATCCGTTCACTGCAACCAATAGCAGAAAAGAAAAAGAAAAAAAAAAAAAACCAAGCCCTGATTTTTTTCTGTATTTCTCACAGGCTGTTTCCAAGGGATGCTCTGCTTGCTTCACTGCTGGAACTGCCCCTTTTGGTTGGGTGGAGCCACTTTCACAGGAGCCACGCAGCTGTGGCATGCAGCCACAGCTGATTTTTCCACTCTGGAGTGCAATACCAAAGGGATTACTCCTGCAACCCTTGCACAAGACCAAGAGCACTCTCCTCCCATCCCCCTCTGCATACATCCTTCTTGCTCAAGGCAGTGCTCTAAGCTTGATTTCCTGCCCTCCCTTCTGGCCAGCTCGCCATCTGCCAGACCCGCACACCACAGGGGTCCCAAAGCTTTGCAGGGGATGGCTCCTTCCCCACAACAACCTTTGTGGGTTTTGTGCTTAATGCAGCTTCCCTCAGTAGTGAGCTAATAACCAGGGCCATAATTAACTCATGCTGGCAGCTCTCTGCCCCACAGATGTGTTCTGGAGTCCTCAGGGATGTTTCTTAACTCTCAATAGCAAAAGGAGTTGAAGAAAAAGTACTGAGAAATAGCTTTCAATAGAACAGCTGATTGTAATGATAGGACAAATTAAAGTCAGGGCTAAAGCTACAGAGATACAACGTCATTTAAATCCAGTTTTACAAACTACACACACAAGGGCAGATACAGAACCCGCTGTATTCCCCAGTTCTCTTTAATCTGCCATCAGACAAAACCAATAAATAATTCAGGCAGGGAGCCTTTAGCGAGAGCCCATTCATTATTCAAGCTGAAGTCAGCTCCCCACGGGGAGAGCACAGGAGGGCTCTGAGCCTGCACTGCTGAGGACCACATCAGCCCTGGGGGCTGTGACCAGCGTGGGACACAACAGCTGAAACAGAGTCCCCATCACACACCCACTGCTGTTTGCTCACTGATCAATTGCTTCAGCTACACAGGACAGGGTGCCAAGAAGGGCATTGGTCACGCAGTATTACAGAGCAACAGGGGGAGGGACTGCCTCTCTGCACTGAGAACATTGCCTAGTGCTGCTATGAGAAATCCTGCAACAATGCAAGGGGAAAAAAGCAGAATAAAAGCAAACTGCAAAGCAAAGTACAGTAGAGAGGCAATCGTAAGGGCCATCGGGTATGCAGCACCAGTTCTGCTTTAATCCTGCAAAGCTCCTGCTAAAAGGTGCCAGGAATTGCTGCACGTACCATCTGTGGAAGCAGGAGTGAGAGGGATGTACTCTGTGGAGGTCTGGCTGCTCAGGGACACCCTGGCACCCGTCAGGTCAATCTTGGTGCTCCGGCACGTGTTGGAGCAGACCTTGGTGTGCTGGTAAAAATCCAGCTCCCCCGAGTCCATGATCTTCCTGCAAGAGAGGGAGCAAACACAGGGACATGCTCACATGCTCAGCCAGAGGAGCAGCTCTTGCCCAGGCAGCACATGGAGCAGCCTGCAGAGCATCCCCCAAACACCTCAGCATCCCAGGGAGCATCCTCCTCACCTCCCAGCACCCTGCAGAGAGCAGAAGCCGTGCTCTGCTTCTGCCTTGCCCCAGCACAGTGCCTGCTAGCAGGACGAGGCTGCATGATGAACGCCTGCGGGGTTTGCTGGGCACACCACCATCAGCTGGAGAGACAGAGACAAAGGTCTGAGCATCCCTTGCCAAGTTCTCCCCTCCTTACAAGCAGCGTTCACTAAGAGTCACTTAAAGCAGCAGCCACAGCCTGCTTGATGCTGGCCACTTATTCAAAAGACTTATTGAAATGTCCACTTCTTGACAGCAGGGAAACCTTCAGGGCAGAACATGGTGGACAATCCATTCATTCCCTAAGCAACGTGACCTGCAGCCTTCGCTGTCAGCAAATGCTGGGGGAGGGGCTGGCATGCTAACCCTAAAAAACAACAGCATGGAATGGAGCTGAGGTCCTGTGGCCAAATTTCATGCAGTGATGGGGACTTATGGTACCACTGAAACTGATAAGCCACCTTGTTTTCCTAAGCCAGCAGAAGTTTTAGAGTAAACTTTACAAAACAAAGGTATGTTTGACTAAAGCTACTCAAGCTCCATTTGAAAGAAAGAAAACAGTGTAAAATGACTTAAAAGAGAAGGAATTTTGGGAAAGATGCCATCATAGACAAGCTGGGAGGACAGTGCTGGCTCTTGGGATCAGCCAGTTGGCTGAGCCTCTCTCCCCCCCCAAGAGGGAGCAAACGGGGTGAGATTCACACACTGTGCTTCTGACCACTGCTCTGCACATCCCAGAGCCCACGGCCCTGCCACGCTGTGCCAGGAGTGAGATGAGGGATGCCCAAGGATGCTCTGAATAGGTTCAGCAAAACACAGCTGTGTAGGAACAGAAAGAAGAAGGGAGAGCACGGGCCTACAGCAGGCTGATGGCTTTCAAGGGAAATTTTCCTCAAGAGCTAAAATGAGGAGGAAGGACTGAAAAAAATAACCAGTTCTCACGGAAGAATCTCACCCTGCCTTCCTCTTTTTTTTCCACAGCTGCTCATACAGACTCAGGTACGAAAGAAGAAGTTGGGAAGCCCAAAGCCAAGTGAACTTCTGGCATCCACCCACAGCCTGCAAGCTCCCCATCACACAGCCCTCACACACGTGATTTCCCCAAGGACCCACCCTGCCCAGCACAAGCCTGTTATGCAGAACCTACGCAGAGCAAAAGCTGCTTAGGAGTACGAGACTCATGCATGAAAGCAGAAGGATCCTGGCAGATCCTGTGAAAGGATGAGGAAAGCATGGCCATCCCCAGGGAGTGAAGTGCTGCCTACAGGCAGGGTTGTGGGTGTTACTGAACCTGTCTCATGCTGGTGTTCAAGAACACAGAAGAATTTAATTGCTATAGTTGAGGCCAGAGAAGCTGCCCGTTTCCATAAATAAGCTTTGAAGAAGCCCTTGGGAAAATAAGAAAACCAACAAATGGATCTAAAGCAGCTGTAATGCAATGGGAGTGTTAGCTCATGAGCAGACCACGCTTTGTGGCTCAAACAGAGCTGCACACAACACAGCCCAACCCCTGGGCACTAAAGTGCTCACTTAGGACCTCATGGGAAAGCAGAAGGGTTCAAGTGCTAAAACTTAAGGGGCTTTGCTGCCCCAAGTTATTCCCTGTCCACAAGGATATGCAAAGCCTTCAGGTGGACAACATTTGGGGCCAGCATTCAGCAGCACATCAGCGCCCCCTGGGACACAGCAACCGTGTAGAAGGTTCTGTCCCACCCCAGCAAGAAGAAATCCCATCTGCTGCCATGCAGACTGACCGGAGCATGATCCCATTCATCCGGATCGCCCGCTTCCAGTCCTTCAGAGTGGACTTTCCTGCCAGGTGCACAAACTCCTTGGGGCTGATGAGGTGTCCGTCGAACTGCAGGAGAAGCGCAGCGTCAGTGTGGTGAGCAA
Source organism: Lagopus leucura (assembly GCF_019238085.1). Lineage (NCBI taxonomy): Eukaryota > Metazoa > Chordata > Aves > Galliformes > Phasianidae > Lagopus > Lagopus leucura. Next base: position 5,460 of record NW_024963489.1, on the reverse strand, counting down.
TGAGGAACACTGCATCCCTGGAGATGATGACACCAGGCAAGCCTGGGCGGCTCGGGCCAGGGCTCAACACGTTTAACTGAAGTATCAGCATTGGAGATGGCTGGCAAGCACCCCTCAGCTTTGAGAAAACTGTTTGGAGCACCTCTAGCTCAGAGCTGAAGACATGCAGCTGGCAGCTGCTTGGCAAACCTGGGGTACAAGCAGCACATAGCAGTTTGCTGAATGCCCAACTTGCTTGCTTGCCCTGCACAGCAAAGCACTCAGGGTTGATGCAGGCGATCCCGAGCAGCAGTGCACAGCTCACTGCCCCAACTTCTGCAGTGCTGCGTGGGGCTGCATGGCCTCCACAGGCTCCCCAGCACAGCCCTGTGCACACAGCCCTGCGTAAGCAAGGAAGGAGAAGCCTGCCTGGCCTCTGACCTCCTGCTACCGAGCACAGACACTGCTATCAGTGAAACCTCTGACCCCTCTTGGAGCACACCTGCTTGCACAGAAAATCAGTTGCAGGGAGCTGGCCTTGCTGTACTAGGAGCCTGTTCTGCCCCTTTGCTTATTGCCCTACACACCCAGCTGGATCTGACCCCATGAGCTGAGCTAAAAGCAACCTTCAGAGCCAGGCAGACCTCAAAGCAGTGCTTTATGGGCAGTCTTAGGAAAGATTCCCCACCTCCAGGTCTCCTCTCCATGCACATGTGAACTTATGTTAAGGTGAGCTGGTTTACTCACAGTGCATAAAGAACTGCTGCATGGGCTTCAGTGCAAAGAGAATGCTGATTTTAGGCAGCAGCAAAAGCAATTATCTGCACTGGGAGCTGTTCTCTTTGTAAAAGGCCATGTTTCCTCTGCAGGAAAAGGAACATCCTTTGCAAAGCCCTCATGTGGCAACATGTCCACATGAAGATGAAGCCAGGCTCTCCTCCCACATCCATGCAGGTTTTAACCAGAAGCCCTCCAGGACACAGCAGACACTGCTCAGCACGTTCCCTACCTAAACTTCTCAACAAATCCTCAAACTCAGACAGCAGAAGACACCAAACTCCTCAAACTCTGCAATGAAGCAGTGAAATGTGGAAAGCATCTTTCCAGCCAGGTCTGCTCAGATGGAGCAAGACAAGTAGCAGGCACCACACCCAAAACTTCTTCCCTCTCCTACCATGATGCGGTTCTGACTCAAAAAAGGCTCACTGAGTCACCAAACCCCACGTGTAGCACACAGGATGATGTGGACACAGGGAACTCTGGTTCTTCCCAGCCAGAAGCAGAAGCAGGAACAGCACCACGGCCCCACACCCACCTGCACACACTTCACATTGATCCCGGGGCACACAAACTTCCTCCAGATGAGGTTGGCTTTGCTGTCCCCACAGGTGATGGGGTACACGATCTCTGCCTCCAAGCTGTCCTCGTCTTCAGCCATCTTCACTTCTCACAGGGAACAGAGCAAGGGATGGAGCAGAGAGAAACATGAGGTGCAGTTCCCAAAGCAGTGCTGAAGGTCAGGATCAGCACGAGTAGGTAACACACAAGGGACATGGGTGGCAATGGGGTGCTGTGGTCACAATTCACTCGCACGTTGCACCCGAATCGCTGAGGTGAAATAGCACACAAACATCCACATAAATCCTCCCACAGCTGAATGCATGAGATCTGAGAAATCAGCAGCCAGGGCTGCAAATCCAATTCTTGATAACCATGTAAGGACTGGTGGTGTTACGATGCCTACACATTCTCAAACCGTGGGTGAAGGCAACTTAAGGCTCTCCCAGCCCCAGCTCCTTTGCTCTCCAAATTCACTTTCGCTTGAAACCAAAGCTGCTGGAAAGCCAACATCACATCCTTCCGCAGCAAAAAGCCAAGAGCTGGCAACATCACAGGGACACAACCCGCACCAGGAGAGGGCAGCAGCGCTCCAGCGAGCAGCAGCAGCACCCGGCCCTCCCCAGACTGGAGTGCACCCCTGATGCAGAGCAGCATCCCTCATGCTGGGCACCCCGAACAGCACTTCTGATGGCAGACAGGGATGCAGGAGCACCCCCAGCCCTGCCACGCAGCAGTAGGTGCCTCCCCAGCTCTCAGCAGCCCCCGAGGAGCCGAGCCCCATCAGCTGCAGCTCAGACCTACCTAGCACTGCTTCCTTCAGGTGTGTGGATGCTGTGAAGGCGGCAGCGGCCGCAGCGGCTGCGTTTTCAGTCTCCAGGGTGTCCTCATTTATGTCACTGCTGGCAAGAGAGAGAAATGCAAAATGAAGCTGTGTGGAATTGCTGTCTCTGGCGCAATGTTTGGAGAAGGCTTCAGAAGTCATTCCTACTCTATTTTTTCCACAAAATCTGACTCTTCCCCCTGCAGCCAGGTGGGTACAGAGGAAGGGGAGGCAGAGATGCTGCTGACACAGCTGGGCTCTGGGTCAGACTCTCCGTGAGGAGCCTCTGTCAAATTCCCTTAAGGAATTCCCTGGAAATAACACACACATAGTGCACCAGCTACACACATGCTGCTTACTGCACAGGGGACCTCAGAGCAACACAAGTTCAACAGATCTGGGAACAGAGAAAACAATACAAGCAACAAACTCCTCTGTTTCCCCCTCTTACAGCCCCACATACATACAACATTAATGTAACACTAATTAACTGACAAAGGCAAAGAAGACCACTTTCATCTTGCCTACACCAGAACCCTCAGACCTCTCCAGGAGCTTTGCTGATGGGGCCACACATCTGCATCTCTCCTGTGCACTCAGCTCTGCTGGGGATCAGGCTCAGCCCAAGATTTGCTCCTCATTGCCCAAAGGCTTTAGGATACATACTGGGGTGGTTTTGGCTCTGCTTCCTCCCATCCCATTCTGGAGGGACTGCAGCAGGAGGAGCTGAAGCGTCCCCATCGGTTGCCATGACAATGCTGGGATGCAGCTGTCATGTCCCTGGGAGGACACACAGAGCAAGTGGGAGAAGGGAGGATGAGTGCTGGCAAAGCTGTGCCTGCCTCTGCCTCCTCTGGGAGCTCGGGAAAGAAAAGCCTCCACCAAAAGACTGCAGCAGAAATACAGGCAGCGCATCAGAGCAGGGGAACACAGACCTCTCCCAAGCACAAACGAAAGAAAAGCCTCCTGCTGATTGTTACCATTTCTGCTCTCCTCTGCTTTTTTTCAGACAATATTAAAATGCAGGAGCTAATTAAGCTCTTAAGCCTCTGCTTATATATATTTTTTTTTTTAAACAGCAAAACCACAGCCAAAAGAGCAGCAGAAAGATGCATTGAGCCCAAAGAGCCTCTCCTGCTGCCCTGGGGCTTTGCAGCAGTGTAAAACAAAGAGCTCAGAGCCTCCTCCACAGCCCAGCTACAACTGAGGAGCCTCCACCATGCCAGGGAGGGAAAGGAGCCCAGCAGAGGCACAAGCCCCCGGTCCATGCCCTTCCCACAGCAATGCTTCAGTATGGGAGCCCAGGAGCAGTGCTTTGAGATGCTTCAAAAAGCCCTGCAGGGGTCTGTCTGCTCTGATGGAGGGGCAAGGAGAGGTTTCCAAAGAAAAACAGGAGGGGAAGAAAAGAATGAAAGGGAACCAAACCAGTCAAGGCAGTCCCTGCCGTGGCTTATGTTCCAGACCTCACAGCCACATGAAAAGCAGCCCCTGCTCAGCATCCAAACATCCACAGCTCCCATTCCACGTCAGCTGTGGCTCAGGGAATCATGCTGACCAGAACCAGCACCACAGATGGAGCTGAGCCTGCTCAGATTTGACTCTAGTTGCAGCACAGCCGCTGTTTTGTGCTCTAAAAGATGAAACACGATGCCCCTCCCCAGAGCACAGAAATAGCAGGACAGAAATGTTTTGGAGAGCAACAAGTAGCTGCTTGCTGCCTGCTTTGTGGGAGCATGAGAACGCCTGAAGTGGGTAAAGCTACCCAAAGCCAGCACCAGATGTGAGTTGGGGGCTTCTGCCTGCCAAGATGGACTTGGAGCAAGACACAGACAAGATGGAGGAGAAAAGAAGCCAGCAGCCCATGTATCCCTGAGCTGTACCCAAACAGAGCTCACTTCAACAGGTGGGACAGGAGTGCTGCAGATGTCACCCAGGTTCACTCTGCTTTTGGATCAGTGCTGCCCCATCCAGCACTTCATTGCTAAGCCCAACCCCAAAGCTCTGCTGCACCGTGCCCAGCAGCTGTGCAAGAATATCCACTGCCTGGAGCTTAGTGGATCGCTGGGAAAGAAACAGTGAAAAAACTGATTTATCCACCGATGTGTCCACATCCATCCCACCAGGTCACCTCTGTTCTTACCCATGCTGGGACAGATTGGTGGTGACCAGCACTGTCTTCACCTCCTCCACCCCACTGCCATCCACTGCCGTGTCCGGCGTCGTCACCACCACCACCTCCTCCATGTGCACACTGACGTCCGGCGTGGCCATGGGAGCAGTGCTCTGCAGGGACACAGCACAGAGAGTGACTGCTCTGCTACCAGCAGTGCCACAGAGGGGACACAGCAGGACAGGGGTGAGTTAGACAGGTTTAGAGGGGTGTCATCAGGGGGGAGTTCTTTACAGAGCGGTGAAGCGCTGGAACAGCTGCCCAGAGAGGCTGTGGATGCCCCGTCCCTGGAGGTGTTCAAGGCCAGGTTGGATGGGGGCCTGGGCAGCCTGATCTAGCATTAAATGGGGAGGTTGGTGGCTCTGCATGTGGCAGGGGGTTGGAGATTCATGATCCTTGAGGTCCTTTCCAACTCTGGCCATTCTGTGATTCTGTGATGTTTCCAACAGGCCCTGGTGAGGACACATCTCCACAGAACCACCCACCTCTCCAGATGCTGTCACCCCCATTGTGCCCCGTGGGCAGAGACCTCATGGTGAGCAACCCCTGCAGGCAGGGGAAGCTGTGTCCTTGCACGCTGCTATGGCACAGCACTCCTGGCACCCAGCTCTGAGCTGCTCAATGCAATAGGAGAGCTTCAGCCCCCTTCGAAAGGCACTGCTGTGCTCCCAGGGCTACGAGCTGCAAGAGCTGCAACACCAGCAATGTAAGCACAGCTGCTCCCCCTCCTCGTTAAGCCACTTCCCATTAACAGCTTGCTCTTACAGTGTTTTCATTGCATGAGAAAGAAACAAAGTTAATTGTTGCAGCAATAATGTATGAGGCTGAGCGGACAGCAGGCAGCACAAGAAGCTGAGGCTTTGCTCCATCCCCTCCTTGCAAGGACGCAGCACAGCTCTGCAACTGCTGACTGCTGTAGGATTTTGGCTGACCTCTCCCTGCCCCCCCACGTTGCTTTTTGAGATGAACCCCCACAACACCACGGGCACAGAGCTCCCACCAGGCAAAGCACCACCCACACCACCAACTTCAGCGTCCCAACGCAGCGTTGGCAAAGAAGGGGGAAAATGGGATGAGAAAAGAATAGCATTGCACCGCCTGGTGTTTTGTTTTTTTTTTGGGGGGGGGAGGTTTGGCAGAAAGTCGCTGT
>NW_024963488.1:1332-1773 GCF_019238085.1 Lagopus leucura | reverse complement strand
GGTGGCCGAGGTGCTGGCGGCGCTGGAGGAGCTGGCGAGGAGCTACGACCGCAAGGCGCAGGAGGCCGAGGACACCGGGAGGCACAACCGGCATCTGGCCGACGAGCTGGCGAGGACCGAGGTGAGATGGACCGGGAACGGGAGCCCAAAGGGGGCCTCAGTGGGACCCGAGGGGAGACCAAACCTGGACCCCAGTGGGAGTTCAGTGTGGAACCTGATGGGAATCCAAGATGGAACCTGACGGGAATCCAATATGGAACCTGATGGGAGTCCAATATGGAACCTGATGGGAATCCAATATGGAACCTGATGGGAGTCCAATATGGAACCTGATGGGAATCCAAGATGGAACCTGACGGGAATCCAATATGGAACCTGATGGGAGTCCAATATAGAACCTGATGGGAGTCCAATATGGAACCTGATGGGAATCCAAGATGG
>NW_024963488.1:0-1232 GCF_019238085.1 Lagopus leucura | reverse complement strand
CTGATGGGAATCCAATATGGAACCTGATGGGAGTCCAATATGGAACCCGTTGGGAGCCCAATATGGAACCCGATGGGAATCCAATATGGAACCCGATGGGAATCCAATATGGAACCTGATGGGAGTCCAATATGGAACCTGATGGGAATCCAAGATGGAACCTGATGGGAATCCAATATGGAACCTGATGGGAATCCAATATGGAACCCGATGGGAATCCAATATGGAACCCGATGGGAATCCAATATGGAACCTGATGGGAATCCAATATGGAACCCGATGGGAATCCAATATGGAACCCGATGGGAATCCAATATGGAACCCGATGGGAATCCAATATGGAACCTGATGGGAATCCAATATGGAACCCGATGGGAATCCAATATGGAACCTGATGGGAGTCCAATATGGAACCTGATGGGAATCCAATATGGAACCTGATGGGAATCCAGGATGGAACCCGATGGGAATCCAATATGGAACCTCAAATGGAACCCAATGGGAAACCAAACCGGAACCTCAATGTGATCCCAAACCGGATCCTCAGTGGGAATCCAATATGGAGCCCCAATGGAAAACCAAACCGGGAGCCCCAGGAGAACCCAAAATGGAAGCCCTGTGGGAAGTCAAACTGGACCAGCAGTGGGATCCAGTGTGGAGCTGCAGTAGGAGGCCAGAATGGAACTCAAGTGTGATCCCAAACTGAACCCCAGCGGGATCCCAGTCTGGAACTTCAGTGGGATCCCAAATGGAAACACGAGGGGAGCCCCAGACAGAACCCTGCTGGGAGTCCAAACTGGAACCTGTATGGGATCCCAGATGGAACTGCAGTGTTTTCCCACAAACAAACTTGGGCGTCAATGGGATCCCAAACCGGAACCCCAACGGGTCCCAGTCTGCGACTCCAATGGGATCCCATGAGATTCCGAACCGGGAGCCCATGGGGAGCCGCAAATGGGACCCTGCTGGTGGAGCGACAACGGGATCCCAATCTGGAACCCAACGGGATCCAGACTGAAACGCCAACGGGTCCCAACCTGGGACCTCGATGGGACCCCGATTGGAACCGCGCTGGGTGCTCAAATGGGAGCAGCTGGGACCCAACCAGGACCCAACTGGGACCCAACCAGGACCCAACCGGGACGCAACAGGGACCCAACCAGGACCCAAACCGGAACCCAACCGGGACGCAACCGGGACCCAAACTGGGACCCAACTGGGACCCAACCGGG
>NW_024963487.1:569-1183 GCF_019238085.1 Lagopus leucura | reverse complement strand
AACCCTAATGATGCTATGGCTGTGTGGTTGGGCATGGTGGTTGTGGGGTTGGTGATCCTGGAGGTCCACTTCAACCCTAATGGTGCTGTGGCTGTGTGGTTGGGCATGGTGGTTGTGGGTTGGTGATCCTGGAGGTCTGCTCCAACCTAATGATGCTGTGGCTGTGTGGTTGGGCATGGTGGTTGTGGGTTGGTCTGCTCCAACCCTAATGATGCTGTGGCTGTGTGGTTGGGCATGGTGGCTGTGGATTGGTGATCCTGGAGGTCTGCTCCAACCCTAATGATGCTGTGGCTGTGTGGTTAATGATCCTGGAGTTCCCCTCCAACCCTAATGATGCTATGGCTGTGTGGTTGGTGATCCTGGAGGTCCACTTCAACCCTAATGGTGCTGTGGCTGTGTGGTTGGGCATGGTGGTTGTGGGTTGGTGATCCTGGAGGTCTGCTCCAACCTAATGATGCTATGGCTGTGGGTTGGTGATCCTGGAGGTCCACTCCAACCCTAATGATGCTGTGGCTGTGTGGTTGGGCATGGTGGTCGTGGGTTGGTGATCCTGGAGGTCTGCTCCAACCTAATGATGCTATGGCTGTGTGGTTGGGCATGGTGGCTGTGGGTTG
>NW_024963487.1:0-469 GCF_019238085.1 Lagopus leucura | reverse complement strand
ATCCTGGAGGTCTGCTCCAACCCTAATGATGCTGTGGCTGTGTGGTTAATGATCCTGGAGTTCCCCTCCAACCCTAATGATGCTATGGCTGTGTGGTTGGTGATCCTGGAGGTCCACTTCAACCCTAATGGTGCTATGGCTGTGTGGTTGGGCCTGGTGGCTGTGGGTTGGTGATCCTGGAGGTCTGCTCCAACCTAATGATGCTATGGCTGTGGGTTGGTGATCCTGGAGGTCCACTCCAACCCTAATGATGCTGTGGCTGTGTGGTTGGGCATGGTGGTCGTGGGTTGGTGATCCTGGAGGTCTGCTCCAACCTAATGATGCTATGGCTGTGTGGTTGGGCATGGTGGCTGTGGGTTGGTGATCCTGGAGGTCCCCTTCAACTCTAATGATGCTATGGCTGTGTGGTTGGGCATGGTGGTTGTGGGTTGGTGATCCTGGAGGTCTGCTCCAACCCTAATGATGCTGT
>NW_024963486.1:0-1392 GCF_019238085.1 Lagopus leucura | reverse complement strand
GGGGGTCATCAAAGGAGCCTGCATCCACTCTTACTTTGGTACTGGGGCACATACCAGTTACACCAGTGAATAAAGGGCTAATTGGCTTTATTCCTAAAAGGGCAGAAGTAGTTGAGCACGAAGAATGGGAAAGATAAGGGCTGCCTCAAGCGTAACCCAAGGAGCCTGCTGATTGGCCCAGGAGCCACATCCTAGAAGCCATCCTAGAAACTGAACCGCTTGAAGCTGCCATACTTCCTCAAAGTACGCGCGGGCCAGAAGGAAGTGCACAGCGAGGACGGCACACCTCCTGTCCCTGGGCCACTGGGGCACCCACCCACCCCCCCCCCCCCCCCAGAGGACAGGCAGGCAGAGGGACCAGGCACTTTGCGCTGCTCCAGCTGCACACCTGCACGCCCCGGGCTCCCATCACTCCGTGCATCAGGCTTGCTTTGCACAGTGCCTGCTTCGCGTTTGGCACCTTTTCCAAAACCCACGGGGCGGGGATGGGGGAAACTCATGGAAGGCTCCCTGAAGGCCTCCCCTCTCCCTCTAGGGCGTAGGAAGAGTAGCCTTCAGTCAGACCGAAGAAACAGGACAGGACAAGGGAGACGCATTTTAAAGGTTTATTTTCTAAACTACCACTCTACACTATCTCCTACACTACTGCTGCCATGGGCAGCGCTTCCTGGGGCGCAAGTTGTAGCGGCATCCAACTCCATCACCCCCAGCTCCGCTATCGGGTCTCAGCCCCGGTGGAAAAGGACCGCTTGGTGCTGGACGTCTGCTGTGATGTGCAGCAGCGGCAGCGGCAGCAGGGGCAGCATTGCAGCTGCCGACAGGGAGCTGACTGCCCGCCCGTGCAGCAGCGCCTGACTGCATCTCTGGCTGCAGGCTTCTGCTCTGCTGGCCCTCCTGCCAACCCCACTGGAAGGCCTGCAAGGAGGAAGCTGGTCTCCTCCTAGCTCCAAGACTCCGCTTGAATCTTCTTTGGCACTGGAGACGATCTCTCTGGAAATAGGGATGATAGTAGCAGAGTAACTGCAAAATGCAAAGAGGAAGAGTTAGTCACCACCATTTCAAGACTGGGAAAACAAGGATACAAGACATAGGAATTGGAATCTCAAGAGACCGTCGGAGCGGACTCTCAGGGGCCGTTTCCACACAAAAGAATTCAGTTGCACACCTTTGTTTCATACGCACAGCCACGTCCCATGCCATTCTGTCACACTGCCCCTGTGCTGCCACCTCTCGTGGGCCAACATAAACGAGGAGGCACTACGTGCAGAGCAGCCCTTGTAACAACCACCCCTGCTTGCATTTCTCTCATTTGCCAGCCGCAGAGTAATGGAGGGTTCTCAGAAGCACAAGTACCCAAGTGTCACCAGCTGTCAGCCACCTCACTTTGCACTG
>NW_024963485.1:0-11889 GCF_019238085.1 Lagopus leucura | reverse complement strand
CTCTGCTGTGGCCATGCCCCCACCTTGTGGCCTATTCCCAACCTTTCCCCTACAGCTTTGCTTACTGCCCCTGATGCATGGCCCATCTCCAGCTCTTGTCCTTGAACCACACAACTGTCCCACAGGCCCATCTCCAAATGGTCTCCTACAGTCATACCAGAGCCCCATGATCCACCTCCAACCCTCATCCCACAAGCCATACCGCCGCCCCATAACCCATCTCCAAACTTCACCCTACAGCCATAAAGCTGCCCCATAGGCCCGACTCCAACCCTCATCCTACCACTGCCACAGGACCTATCTCCAACCCTTACCCTACAACCACCTCTGCCCCACATTTGCCCCACATCCCCAGTTCCACTCACTTGATCTTGCGGTCAAGGTGGTGCTGCACAGAGGGGTCGAGCAGCGGCTCGTGCTCAGAGAACGCCCGGCTTGATGTCGGCGAACCAGGGGGGCCCTGCAGTGTCGGGGAGCACAGAGAGGAAGCTGTGGGTGACAGGGTGTGGGACAGATGTCCCCTTGGTCTGGTGGGTCCCGGCACCCACCGGCATGCTTGTGAGGCGCTGGCCTTCACGCAGGACGTGCAGGTATTGGCGCAGGTCCTGCAGGCGCCCTCGCAGGGCAGCACGGTTGCGGCTGACCTCGCGCAGCTCCCTCGCCAGCTGCTCTGATTGCTCCTGAACTCGTAGAGCCTCGCGGGCCACGGGTGCTGGAGGGTTTTCGGTGCACGGCCCCAGCACTCGCCCAGCCCCCTGCAGCTCCTGCTGCAGGAAGGCTGCAAGAGGAGATGTGGGAGAAGGGATCAAGGGGAAGGACCGCCCCCCCCAACCCAGCTAACCCCAGGTTCAGCACTCACTGAAGGTCTTCTCCATCTCCTCGCAGCGCCGCACCTCGCCCACAAAGCGCCGCTGGAAGGCGCTCACGTGGGGGTTCAGCTGGGGAAAGAGGGGCACAGTCATGGCTGTCAGCACTGGGGTGCACAGCAGCTCCGTCAGCATGCACCCATCCCCAGAGGACCCAAACCCCATGGCCCCTCAGCCCCCAAACCAGCCCACATGTGCCCACAGCAACCCAACTGCTGTGCTCACAGCACCCACACTCACCCATCCCAATTCCCCTGCACCCAGAACACACCAAAGCACCCAAGCTCAATATCCTGCATCCAGAGCATCCACACACACAGCATCCAAACCTACCCATCCCAATCACCTCACACCCACAGCACTCCAAACCATCTATGCCCCATTTCCTGTCCCTAAACCCAATCCCCCACACCCAAACGCCATTGAGTCTCCCCCCTGCACCCGTGCTACCCAAACCCCCAGCCCACCCTGCCCATCCCAACCTGTCCCACCACCCCAAGGCCATACAGATGGGGGTCCCTGCACCCCCTACATACATCCCTGAACTCCAGCAGCCCCCTCTCGCCCAGCTCACTGACACAGCTGTACGCCGAGGCCGAGTGCAGGAAGAGCTGCGCCAGGCAGACCTCCTCACTGCGGAACAGGGACCCCATGGCGGCCTGGTTGGGGGCACCCTGTGTCTGGGAGAGGGAGGTGAGCAGTCAGGGGAGGCTGCAATAGGGGTGGAATGAGATGGAGATGGGACAGATTGGGGTGGAGATAGGATGGGTTGGGGCAGTGGTATGGGATGGAGATGGGGTGGGTTGGAGTGGCGGGATGGAGATAGGATGGTGGGGTATTAGATGGAGAAACGGGATGGAGATGGGGATGGGATTGAGGAACGCGATGTAAAAGGGTTGAGATGGTGGGACGGGGATGGGACAGGCTAGGGTAGAGATGGGGTGGGATGGGGAGATCCTGCCGCCTCTCCTCAGCCGCGCTGTCCCCACGGCAGAGCTGAAGGGCTGGGGCCAGGGGAAGTCACACGGCACTTCCCGGCTGAGTCGGCCGCGGTCACGCCGTTCCCGGCACTTCGCTTGCACAACGCTGTCCCACCCCCAACTCCCTCCTCCCCCCACCCTCCCAACTCCTTCCCCCACCGCTCCACGCGGAGCTCAGCTGCATCTGAGTCACAGCCAACGCGCCCCCGGCCTGGGGGACCGAAACCCCTCATCCCCGCCCCTCGGCCCCGGCGCCCGCCCCATGCTGTCCCTCCCTCCTCCCGGGATTCGCAGCCGTGAGCAACCCGGCACCGCCCGCTCCTACCCGGTGCTCGGTGGGGAGGGCCGGGCTCTTCCTGGGGGAAGAGGAAGTGCGGAGCCCGGCCCTTCGCTGCCCACAGGAACACGCCGGCGCTTCGGGGGCGGCACTCCGGCAGCCGAACCCGCCCCCCAAACCTCCCCAACGCTGGAAACTCCTCCACAAGGTGTCCCCCGCCCCAGTGGGCTGCAGCCCCCAGGACCAACGCATCCTCCCCCCGGCTACAGAATCAGACAAGGCAGGCACGAGCTCGGGTGTAGGAAAGGGCTGGTGGATGCCCACTTTATTAACGGGATTTGGGGGGCACACGGTGTGGTCTCCCCACCATCACCGGTACAGGTAATCAGCCTGGATGTTGGCCGCAATCTCAGCCTCCCACTTGTCGCCGTTGTTGAGCAGCTTCTCCTTGTTGTACAGCAACTCCTCGTGCGTCTCCGTCGAGAACTCAAAGTTGGGACCCTGCAGGGTGGGAGACATTCAGCAAAGGATGCTCAGGGTTCCCATGGCAGGTGGGTCCCGCTCCCACCTCACCTCCACGATGGCGTCCACAGGGCAAGCCTCCTGGCAGAAGCCACAGTAGATGCACTTGGTCATGTCGATGTCGTAGCGCGTGGTGCGGCGGCTGCCGTCTGCCCTGGGCTCAGCCTCGATGGTGATGGCCTGTCCCCAGATACAGTGTCAGAGAAGGGGGAGCCCCGGGAACAGAGGATGGGACACGGGGGGTGCTCACCTGTGCGGGGCAGACGGCCTCACAGAGCTTGCAGGCGATGCAGCGCTCCTCGCCCGATGGGTAGCGGCGCAGCGCGTGTTCCCCACGGAAGCGTGGGCTCAGAGGACCCTTCTCAAAGGGATAATTGATGGTGGCCGGCTCCCGGAACAGGTAGCTCAGTGTCATGGCCAGCCCTGTGGGAGCATAGTGTCACCCCCAAGTGGAGCACGATCTCACCTCAGGGGTGGGACACAGCACAGGGCTCACCTCGGAAGAGCTCTGTCCACAGCAGGGTCTGCGCAGCACGGTCGGTGATGGACTTCATGTCCATAGCCGGCTCCTGGATGTTGACATACTCTGTGGGGGGGCACAACGCCATCCTCACCCTCCACGGAGTGGGGGGACGGCAGCAGCTTCCGCTTTGTGGGGATGGTGATGGGAGGGGAATGGGGTTGGGAAGGGTCAGGGTTGGGATGGGATGGGGACAGGGATGGGGGCAGTACTCACTGTAGCACTCCCGGGGGGTGGTAGTGCTGAGTGCTCGCAGGTAGCACAAAGGGGGAACAGGCGGACCTGGGAAGGACAGAGTGGAGGGGAGGACGTGCCAGCAGCACGGAGCTGGCAATGGGGTGCAGGGTGGTCCCGGTTTGGCCACTTACCTGCCCGGGCAGCCCGGTGCAAGAAGCGTAGCGCTGCCATGTGCTATCCTGCTGCAGGAGATGCTCAGCACTGAGGGGGTCCTGGGCAGCCCCCCAGCACTGCTTCCCATAAGGGAACACCAGGTGCCCCCCTCCCCCGCACAACACCCCACAGGGGCATCCTAGCAGCTGGGTGAGGGATCTGGGCGTCCTGCCCCCCCTCGCCCCAGAACACACACGGGACTTCCACCTCCTGCCCCCCACCCAAGAGAACCGGGTGTCCTGTCCACATTCACTCTCCCACAACACAAAATGGAGCCGAATTTCCTGCCCCTTCCCCACGCAAGGAAATCCCACATCGCCCTCCCTTTGAGATGACACTTCAACCCCAAGCCTCCCCCAACCCCAAGTCCCTCCAGGCCCCCTTTCCGCCCCCAGGCCTCACCTCCCCCAAGGACCCAGCCGTCCTGACCCCTGGCCCGCCCCCAAGGTGCAGTGCGCAGCCGCGGGGAGCAGCAGCGCATGCGCACAGCGGTGCTGGCTTCACCGGGCGGGACCACAGCCACGTTTCGCACTCTATTGGCCGCTGCAAGCCGATTGGCGGCAGTAATAACCATTCGTGCGGGAGAAGGGGCGGGCTTCCTCGCGGATTGGCTAGGGGATGGCAGGGCGGCGCGGCGATTGGTCAGGCGGAGATGAGGGCGGAAGGAAGCGTTTATTGAGACGGCGCTCAAAGCAGCGTGCAGGCGACGGTGCGGCGGCGGCTCTCCACGGTGGTGCGGAGTAGCGGCAGGCGGCGCGGGGCGTACGGCGGGTAGCGGAGGTTGTTCAGCGCCTCCCGGCCGTCGGCACGGAGCAGGACCGAGCGGAGGTGCGAGAAGGTCTCGAAGGTGAAACGGCCGTGGTAGCGGCCCATGCCGCTTAGCCCTGAACGAGTGAATGAAGCCTCAGGGCCTGCGACGGTGCTAGGCCGCGGCACTGAGGGTGAAGGAGGACCTGGACCTGGACCTGATAGACGGGGCAGAGGGATGGACGGACAGAGGGATGGGTGGACGGCCCAGCAGGTAGACAGGTGGATGGACAGACAGGCAGATGGACAAAGAGGCAGACGGAAAGACAGATGGACATACCGATGCCACCAAAAGGCAGTGAAGTCAGTGTCATGTGCATGATGGTGTCATTGGCACAGAAGCCACCACTGCTTGTCCGCTCCAGCAGCTGACGAACCACCTTGGATGGGGGAACGTGAACAATGAGCACTATGAGCAGTCACCCCATGTTGTCCCTGTGGATACTGGGACGTGGAGGAAGCTGCCACCTTTGTGCTGGATGAGAAGACATAGAGTGTCAGTGGCCGTTCCCGGGCATTGATGAAGGTGATGGCATCCTCCTCACTGGTCACTGTCAAAATGGGCAACACAGGGCCAAAGATCTCTTCCCGCATCACTGGGTCATTCTCCTGGACGTCCACCAGCACTGTGGGGGCTGCAGGAGCAGAGACAGGTCATCCCGCACCAGATCCAGCAAGGGACCCCCCCGCGCATGCTGTGCCCTCACCGATGTAGCGCTCCTTCTCGTCCGTCTGTCCCCCGATGGCCACACGCCCGCTGCGCAGCAGCGCCTGCACTCGCTGGAACTGTTTGTCTCCCACGATGCGGGCAAAGTCAGGGGAATTGCGGGGTTCGGGGCCGTAGAACTCTGCGATGGCCTCACGCAGAGCAGGCACCAGCCTCTCCCGCATCTCCACGCTGCACAGGACGTAGTCAGGCGCAACACAGGTCTGCCCCGCATTGAAGAAGCGTCCCCAGGCCACCCGCCGGGCCACGTTCTGCACATTGCAGTTGTCAGACACGTAGCAGGGGTTCTTGCCCCCCAGCTCCAGCGTCACCGGTGTCAGGTGCTTGGCAGCAGCCGTCATTATGATCCTGCCCACTGAGGGGCTGCCTGTGGACAAGGGTTGTAGCGTAAGCTGATCTTGTCCATTTCCTTTTGTGTCTCCTTGCCTTGGAGGTGTAACCAAAGCCTCCCCATGGGACGCACCAGTGAAGAAGATGTAGTCAAACTTGTTCTCCAGCAGCCTGGTGGTCTCCTCCACTCCGGCAGTTACCACAGCAAAGCAGTCCTGTGGTTTAGGAGAATGATACAGGATACAACTCAGCTGTGGGTTTTTTTTTTTTGTTTTTTTTTTTTTTTTGTTTTTTTTTTTTTTGTCAGGATATAGAGGGACAAGAAGCTGTGGCCAGCAGCCTTCCTACCTTGTCAAGGTAGCTGGGCAATGCCTCGGCCACCAGCCTCTCCATGTTCCTGCTGATTTCGGAGGGTTTCAGTACAACACAGTTACCTGTAGGACAAGAGCTCCTTCCCAGTGAGGAGCTGGCTCTTGGGGAGCAGAGAAACCCACCACCATCACCGCCCTTGGGGTTGGGAACTCAGGTTGCCTACGTGGAGGTCCTGGTACCCTCGTTGGGTAGTAGGGATGCAGCCTCAGCCTTAC
Source organism: Lagopus leucura (assembly GCF_019238085.1). Classification (NCBI taxonomy): domain Eukaryota; kingdom Metazoa; phylum Chordata; class Aves; order Galliformes; family Phasianidae; genus Lagopus; species Lagopus leucura. The sequence continues at coordinate 5,883 of NW_024963485.1, read as the reverse complement.
CAGCAGCGATGGCCCCAATGAGGGGCACTAGGAGGAGGTTGATGGGGTAGTTCCAGGGCCCGATGATGAGCACTACCCCATAGGGGTCCTTGTGGATGAAGGCCGAGTCCAGCTGTGTTGCCTGCAGCAGGAAGGAGATTGTTAAGGACCCACTGTTCCGATCCTGCCCATCCCTGGCAGATGCCATCCTGTACCCAATTCTTGTCCACGTTCTCGTCCTTCATCCAGGCACCCAGGTTGTTTAGCGTGTGGTTGAGCTCACTCCTGCAGATGGATATCTCAGAGAGTTCCACTTCGAAGGATGGCTGAGGACATGCAGGAAGACATCATGGTCACTACCATCACCCCACTGCAATGGTTTTCCTCCCAAGCCCCACGCTCACCCTCCTAGTAGGGTGTGGTGGCCTCAGTAGGGCCAGATGCCACTGTTGGCCTTGTGCTGTGAAGACAGGTGGCACTGTCTTCCATGTCTACCACATGCCACCTATGTAACAATGTGCTACCTGGCCCCATACCACTCTGTGCCACCGTGTTCTGGGGCATAGCAGAGACTCAGGTTTGGAGACACATGTTTGGTATCTCAAGAGCTTTAGCTCCACTGATAGTAGAACAACACATGCAGCTCTGGAGGTGCGGATGGGCACAAGGAATTGAATTGTGCTCAGCAAAAGCTTCTGCAGAGCTGACTGAACCTAATTCTGTGTGATCAGGAGGCCTGCTTTGTGGTGTCCCATTGTGGGTGTCTCCAAAGCTGAGTTGAAGGTCACAGCAAAAAGCAGAGGCCACCTCTCCCCAAGCAACCATGCGACAACCCCAGAGAAGTGCAGATGAGCAAAAGGGAGGAAACTGATGGAGAACAGATAGGAAAAAATGAGGGGGAAAAAGTGAAGGAAAGTCAAGCACTTCTCACCAGCAGCCCCATCCCTCTCACCTTGCGCATGTCCAAGGCAGTGGCCTCCAGGATGTCCTGCTTCTTCTCCTCCAGGAATCGGCCCAGGGCCTCCAGCTGGGCTGTACGGTATTCCAAGGGCCGTGTCCTCCCTGAGAGCCAGGCTGCCCGCAGGTGGCTCACCAGCCCTGCGTGGTCACTCATGGCACAGGGTGGCTGTGAGCTGGTGAGGATGGGAGATGTCACCCCCCCTGAGGTGGAGGAGAACACCCAGTGCCAGGGTGAAATCCACCATCATGTACCAAGCTCCTGTTGCAGCATGCTGCGTATGCCTGGCCATAAAGCACAGCCAAGAGCAATGTGACCCTGTGCTGGGCAAAGATCAGGGTGCATCAGAGTCTGTCTTCATGCTCAAGAATGCATGTCTGTGAGTGTATTACAGATTGCTTGAAATCACTGCTGCTAAACATATATCAATGCACTTTTTAGGTTATATAGATTTCCCACTAGAGAAGTAAGCACATGGACTGTTCATCCATACACATAAAGTAAGTACAGACTTACAGCCATTCAGCCATACACACATCTTAGCTATTTATGATATTGGTGGCACAACACTTGCCAAATCTCTACCTGGAGTCAATCGAAGACAGAGCAGCCTTTGGAGAGAGTCTGTGCTGTGGAGTGCAGTGTTATCCCGACATCCCTAGCAGTCTTCTGTCTGTCTGTCCAATGCAGAAAAGGGTTTGGATGTGTTTGTGTGAAAATCCGTCTAGGACAGATAAGGATCCGGAATCTTTATGCCTGATTTGCATATTGGGAAGTGGGCGTAGAGCACAATCTTCCTGCTTGAGTCTTGATCTTGGTTTCTTTGTCTTGCTGGCTACGCCTCAACAAGAAGGGCACCAGGCGAGCATATCAGAGTCATTCGGGCCTCCAGCCAAGCACATGGGAGAGGTCTCAGGTTCCACAGCCAAGCCAGCATCCACCTTCACCAGCATGTTCCCTGGCTTGTCTGTCAGGTGAACCCAACAAGAAGTTTGGCTTTGTGAGCCAAGGCGCTGGAGTTTGGTTCTCACTCTCTTAAGGTACAGGATGGGGTGAGGAACAGGAGGCATACGGAACTGGGAGCTTCATCTGCCGACAGTCAGCCAGTCACCAGCCAAACCTCTCGAGCACCTTGACCCCCTTCTTTGGAAGCACTTATCAGCCTGATAATCACTGTTTGGCCAGTGGACTTGATCAGCACAAAGTTCACAGACACCAAGGTGAATAAGTGCAGTTATCTTTACTTCAGCAAGATAAGTGAGATTAAACAGCAAAGATAGAACGCGGCAATGCACTTAACCATTAGTACATGAGGATTGTGATTAAGAAAGTTATGTCCCCAATTGCCCTCATACTTTACCTTCATCCAGATCTGCAGTTGCTGGGAGCCCAGTTGCAGCAATGATCTGGAGAGCCTTTCCCAGCAACTGGGAGGGCCTGCGTGATGCATCTGCTCATAGGTGAGGGCTCCAACTTCACAAGGGTCCAGCTGGGCATGGGTGGATGTGGGGAGCACGGGGAGATATGAGGGGTGGTGGGAGATGCGTGGGACATGCCAGGAGACATGGGGGAAGTGGGAGTTGGGGGGCACTGAGGGCAAAGTGGGGCACCAAGAACTGGGGGCCACCATCTATAGTTGGTTCCACCCCCAAGCCCCAACTCTTTTCTTTTCTCCCATCCCACTGGCTACCAGCTCCACCCCACGCTGATAGGCAGGAGGCCCTGGGTGTCACCAAGCCAGCGACAGGTACAGCGAGGCACTTGGAGTCAACAGACGACATTGATGGCTGGAGGGCCCCCGCGGCTGTGGAGGCACCAGGGCGGTCGTGGCGGTGCCTCAGAGCAGGAGGCATTCCCCCCGGCGCTTGACCGAGGTGGCAGCGCGGACCAGCCCCATCTTGTGGGCGCTGTAAGGGGGGTAGCGCAGGGTGTTGATGGGCTCCAGGCCGGTGCCACGCTGCAGGCAGCCGCGGTGGTGGGTGAAGGTGTCGAAGGTGAACTGGCCGTGGTACATCCCCAGACCGCTGGACCCTGCAACGCACAGCATACAGCGACCCGCGGTCGGTGAGCCGAGGAGAAACGTGGGGAGGGCTTGGGAGGGCAGCGGGACAGAGAGCGAGGGGTGGAGGGGCCCCCAACAAGGCTTCTGGGCTCCCGGGTGGGGGAAAAGCTCCCGGCCGCACTCGCAACCTCAGTGTCACCGTTTGCGTTCTTTAGCCCCAGCGCAAAGCGCTGAGCACCGGGCGAGGCTCAGAAAACGTGGGCAGAACAATACTTTGGCAGGGCATCACCTCCTCGCTAGGAGGAGCTGTGTCCTCGAAAGCCTCTGAGCCGAGGCGGGCAGGCTGAAGCCTTTCTCCTCATACCGCTGCCTAGGGGAGAGGATCTGAAGTGCCGCCTCCTTGCTGCCCTCGTGCAGAGGAGCTGAGCTGTTCCCAGCCTCATGTGGTTCTTCTTAAAGCTTTTGATAAACAGGTTTCATTTCTTTGTCTTTCTTTCTTCTTGCACTGCAGCTTCCTCCTTCCCCTCTCAAGTTTCTGTTCTGTTTTTGGCTCTAAATGCAGCAGTGGAAGTTCCTGGTCCCAAAACCTCAGGTGGTGCCAGAGTGGCTCAGAGCAGACAGCAGCAAGCAAGAGCTTCCATCAGCCCCACTTACCTACTGCAGCATCTTCTCTACCATGAGCACAGCCTCCCCAAAACACCTCCTCACTCTACGAGGTCGTGGTGATCTTTCAAGGTCCCTTCCAACCTTCAAGGTCCCTTCCAACCTTCCTGTGCTGTTGTTCAGTGGTTGTTCATACTCAGCCCCAAGAGGCAGGGAGATCACTGAGCCAGCTGAAACCTCTTCTGGAGAACAGGAGCTGGCAGTAAAGCTCATCCTCAAGCCTGGGTGTCTCCATCATCTATACTCCTTCATCACCAAGGAAAAAGCAAAGCGCTTCTTGCTAATATGTTTGCTTTTTTTTTTTTTTTTAACCTAAATAGAATGGGTCAGAAGAGTGACGGTCCCAAAGTGCTGTTTCTGTCCCTGAGCTGTGAAACCACATGTCACCGGGGTGCTGTGGTGTTCAGGAGTTTCCTGGAACTTAAGGAGAACTTGAGTAAGTGCCCTTCTGGCATAGCAAATCCTCTGATCTGGAAACAGATGGAGGCTGGGAGACCTTCTGGAGGTCCACACGTGCTCTGCTCCTACTCACACATCTGCATAGGGTTGTGATAGAAAAGAGTGCAGAACTGGACCCAGCTTTGCCTGTGCAAGACTTCAGAGAAAGAAAGGGTGGGCAGAAAGCATCTACAGTGGCTCAGAAGTCAGCCGGCACATAGGAGCGTAGGACTTACAGTGGATATGGACTTCCTTCGTGTCATGAGGGATTCCTTGCACAGTGTTTGGAGTTCATCAAATGCAAATCTAAAAGCACTGCCTGGTGGCCAGGATACATACAGAGGAGACCACAGCGTCACAGGAAATAGAGCAACAGCTGCCTTTTCCAGGAGGAAACCCCCAGCAAAAGGGTCAGAATAAGATTTAGAGCTTTTCAGGGTCTGCCAAAAATCTTTGCAAAAAGCTTTGTGTGGAGCAATGAGAAGGACCACCAGGAGTTGCACATTCTTCAATGATTTCTCAGTTCTGAGATGGGATGATGGTAAATGCTTGTGAAGCTTTTCCTTGTCATGTCTCCAGATCCAGATGATCTGGATTCAGTGCTGTCTATACCTCAAGAGCTTTCTGCAATATGTGGCTTCAGGTGTTTGCTGAAAGGGACTTCATATGCTTAGAAATTCATAGGAAATTGTGCTGTATTCAGACCTGCAGCCCAAAATGAAGATCCTTGAAAAACTTAAAGTCTAGAGATATTCCTCTGCTGGCGCTATCTCAGATTTCCTACTTCTTAAATAAGACATCTCCACATACATAAGGAATGCTGCCTGGGACAGCAACCACTGAGAGAAGAAAGCTTTCGGTGCTTTTCACACACTGTGGCTGCAAAGCCATGGAGCTCAGCCCTGGGAGCTGAAGCCAAGGGTGCAGGTGGGACAAGCTGGGGGCTCGCATCTGCCTCAAGCTTGGAGGCTTGGACCTACCGATACCACCGAAGGGCAGCGAGGTCAGCGTCACGTGCATCAGGGTGTCGTTGCCACAGAAGCCCCCGCTGCTCGTCCTCTCCAGCACTTGGTTCACCTCCTGGAGGGAGCACAGAAGGGGACATGGTGCTGATGCCGTGACCCCAGCTGCCATCCATCCTGCAGAGCCAGGGCCAAAATCCTTCAGCCAAAATCTTTGGTGAGGAGAGTTGGCCAGATGCACAGCCAGGGCACTCTACCTTGTTGTCGGAGGAGAAGGCATACACAACCAGAGGCCGTTCATGGCTGTTGATGAAGTCAATGGCTTCATCCATATTGGCCACTGTAATGATGAGCAGGATAGGGCCAAAGATCTCCTCCTGCATGGCAAGGTCAGAGGGCTTCACATCCACCAGCACAGTAGGGGCTGCAAAGAAAGAAACCTGAAGGTGTCAGCCGTGCCTGGAGGTTGGGGATGCTATCTTCATCTACAGTGCACAGGTCCCTCCTCTAAGGCCGGATGCCTCACCAAGCTGCCATGCAAACTAAATGTCCCTTCTCTCTCCTCTCTGGCTGCAAGACCCTGTCCAAAATCCACACCACCTTATGCAAGGGTGAGCAGGATTATCTGAAATTCAAGCCCTCACCGATGTAGCGCTCCTCCTCGTCCGTCTGTCCCCCGATGGCCACACGCCCGCTGCTCAACAGCGCCCGCACGCGCTGGAACTGTTTGTCCCCCACAATGCGGGCAAAGTCAGGGGAATTGCGGGGCTCAGAGCCATAGAACTCTGTGATGGCCTCACGCAGAGCAGGCATCAGCTTCTCCTGCATCTCCATGCTGCACAGGACGTAGTCGGGCGCAATGCAGGTCTGCCCCGCATTGA
>NW_024963484.1:0-3354 GCF_019238085.1 Lagopus leucura | reverse complement strand
CGTTAGGAGAAGATTAATGGAATCTGGGGTGGCAAAGTGGGACCCAAGGCCCAGCACAACCCCATAGAATCATAGAATCACCAAGGTTGGAAAAGACCTCCAAGCTCATCCAGTCCAACCGTTCCCCCATTCCCAACAGCTCCCACTGAACCACGGCCCTCAACACAACATCCAGCCTTTCCTTGAACACCCCCAGGCTCGGTGCCTCCCCCACCTCCCTGGGCATCCATTGCAGTGCCTGACCACCCTTTCTGACCAGCAATTCTTCCTCATGTCCAGCCTCAATCTCCCCTGCCGTAGCTTGAAACCATTCCCTCTGGTCCTATCACTGATGACACGAGAGCAGAGGCCGACCCCCAGCTCACTACAACCTCCCTTCAGGCAGTCATAGAGAGCAATGAGGTCCCCCCTGAGCCTCCTCTTCTCCAGGCTGAACATTCCCAGCTCCTTCAGCCTAAGTGCCACAACCCCAGTGCCACAACCGCAGCGAACCGCAGAACAAATTCATACGGCGCTTCGTTGGGTTGGAGGTCGCACTTTAGGAGCTTGGAGGACTTCTCCAGCCTCAATGATTCCGTAACTCCGCGATGTTACGCATGGATGCAGCGGTGATGGAGCAAAGGTTGGAGCTGACGATCTTGGAGGTCGACTCCAACCTCAATCATCTCATGATTTTATGAATGAATCCTTGATTCTATGATTCCATTCTGCCTCCACGATTTTATGAATGGTTGGTGGGGGGTCAACGGTTGGACTTGATGATCTTTGAAGTCTTTTCCAGCCTCAGTGATTTCACAGTTCCATGATGTTACGAATGGACGCAGTGGTGGTGGGTCAATGGTTGGACTCAGTGACCTCAGGGCTCTCCTCCAACCTCAACCATTCCATGATTTTATGCGTGAAACAACAACCCTACGACTCCATTCTACGACTCCATGATTTTATGAATGGACACAGTGGTGGCGATGGGTCAACGGTTGACCTTAATGATCTCTGAGGTCTTTTGCAGCCCCAGTGATTCCATAATTGCACGATTTTAGGAATGGACACAATGGTGACGGGTCAATGGATGGAGCTGATGACCTCAGAGGTCTTCTCCAGCCTCAACGATTCCATAACTTCATGATGTTACGAACGGACGGCGGTGACGATGGGTCAACGGTTGGACTTGAGGATCTCTGAGGTCTTTTGCAGGCCCGGTGATTCCATAATCCCATGATTTTAGGAATGGACACGGTGGTGACGGGTCAATGGATGGAGCTGATGACCTCAGAGGTCTTCTCCAACCATAGGGATCCCCCAACCCTACAGTTATTCTCATCCCAACCCCACACCCACTGCCCTGAGAGCGGAAATCGAGGCAGCGTTCAGCTGTGCCGCGCTCAGACTCCGCGCCAGCGTCAATGACGTGAAACCAACCCAATTTTCAGGTAGGAAACACGAAAGAAAGGGATCCCAGCACCGCAGGACAACACAACTTGTCGCGCAGAGCTTTTCGTCCCCCTCAGCTTTGTGGTCCTCCCGTGAGCCGCGCCGGATTTCACGCACCCCAATGAACTTTCACATCTGATTGATGGATGGCGTCCCCCAGGGGTCGGTGCTGGGGCCCATCCTGTTTAATATCTTCATTGACGACTTAGATGAAGGGATTGAGTGCACCCTGAGTGAGTTTGCAGATGACACCAAGTTGGGAGGTGGTGTGGATCTGCCTGAGGGCAGGGAGGCCCTGCAGAGGGATCCGGATCAGCTGGATCGCTGGGCTGAGATGAATAGGATGAGGTTCAACAAGGCCAAGTGTTGGGTTCTGCACTTTGGGCACAACAACCCTATGCAGTTACAGGCTTGGGGATGAGTGGCTGGATGAGTGTGAAGAGGAAAGGGAGCTGGGGGTGTTGGTTGATGCTGGGCTGAATGTGAGCTCACAGTGTGCCCAAGTGGCCAAGAGGGCCAACGGCATCCTGGCCTGCATTAGGAATGGCCAGCAGAGCAGGGAGCTGAGCATCCCCTGTACTCAGCACTGGTGAGGCCAAACCTCGAGTGCTGTGTCCAGTTTTGGGCCCCTCACTGCAAGAAAGACATGGAGGCCCTGGAATGTGTGCAGAGAAGGGCAACGAAATGGTGAGGGGTCTGGAGCACAAAGATGAGGAGAGGCTGAAGGAGCTGGGAATGTTCAGCATGGAGAAGAGGAGCTCAGGGGAGACCTCATAGCACTCTACAACTTCCTGAAGGGAGGTTGTGGTACAAAAGGGTCTGGCCTCTTCTCCCAGGCAAATAGTAGGACCCGAGGAAACGGCCACAAGTTGTACCAGAGGAGGTTTAGGTTGGATATGAAGAGAAACTTTGTCTTTCAAAGAGTGGTCAGGCACTGGAATGGCTGCACAGGGAGGTGGTGGAGTCGCCGTCCCTGGTTGTGTTCAAGAGGCGCCTGGATGAGGAGCTACAAGATGTGGTTTGGTGCTGGTGGCACTGATAGCAATGGGAGGGGGGTTGGACTGGATGATCTTGCAGGTCGTTTCCAACCTTGTGATTCTGTGTGATTCTGTGATTTCAGCTTCGTAAGCCGGAGGGGAGTAAAACCCAGAGACCCCAGCGCCGCACGGCAAAGCTCGAGGCACAGAAAAGGGCGAAAGGAAGGCTCAAAAACAAAAAAACCACCAAGAAATCACGAACCAGGAGAGCGCTCCACACAACGGCGTCGCCATCCGAAGCCGTTACAGCAGCGGATTTATTCCCTGCAACGCATTTAATCCCTGCACAACCCCTTCCGACAGAGCTTTAATGGGGATGAGCCGCCTCCGCTCAGCCCATCCGACATCACCCGGCTCGCAGGGGTTTCCTCTCCTCTGTGCCGATGCCGATTTGTCGAAGCCACGAAGCGATGGGGGGTTAAAAAGAGGCCCCCCCCCCCCCCAGAAAATCAGCTCCGACCACCTTTATGTAATTAACGAATTAACGCACACAGTGTTGGGGGTCACCATAGAAAAAACACATTTCAGGGTCTCCGGTGTAACGCTCACAGATGTGGGGTCTCCATATGAAACTCACAGATTTGGGGTCTCCATATGAAAATAACATTTTTGGGTTCTCCATACATCACCCACAGATTTGGGGTCTCCATATAATGTCCATAATCTTTGGGTCTTTATATCATGCCCACGTTTTTGGGGTCTTCATACAATACCCACAGATTTGGGGTCTCCATATAACATCCATAATCTTTGGGTCTCCATACAATACCCACAGATTTGGGGTCTCCATATAACATCCATAATCTTTGGGTCTCCATATAATGCCCACAGATTTGGGGTCTCCATATAACATCCATAATCTCTGGGTCACAATATAATGCCCACG
>NW_024963483.1:0-2442 GCF_019238085.1 Lagopus leucura | reverse complement strand
ACAACGTCTCAATGTTCCTTGAACACCTCCAGGGCCGGCGACTCCACTGCTGCCAGTGCAGCCCATTGCAGCCCGACCACTCTGCTGGAGCACTAATATTTCCTAACGTTCAGCCTGAATCTCCCCTGGTGCAACTTGAGGCCGTTCCCTCTCGTCCTCTCGCTGTTAGGTGAGAGCAGAGACCAACCCCCAGCTCACCACTGCTGCCCTTAGGAGTTAGAGAGCAGTGAGGTCTCCCCAGGACCCTTCTTGCAGCGAGGGGCCCAGAGCTGGACACAGCACTGGAGCTGCAGCCTCACCAGAGCCGAGTGCAGAGGGACAATCACTTCCTGCTCTGCTGGCAGCACCATTTCTGATGCAGGCCAGGATGCCATTGGTCCTCTTGGCCACTGGGCACACTGATGTCTTGGGTTCAGCTGAGTGTCAACCCCAGGTCTGTTTGCTCTACGCTGACTTCCAGCTGCTCTGCCCCACGCTCATAGCGGTGCCTGTTCTTGTTGTGGCCAAAGTGCATCTCCAGTTGACCAGGAGGGCTGACAGATGATGGAAAGCAGCTTGGCTTTTCACCTCCACCAGCTCCCCCAGCACTGTTGGATTAATCTCATCTGCCCCCACAGACTTGTGGCAGTCCAGGTGGAACACAGGACTCTGTTTCCTCCTGAATTGTGGGGGGTTTATTCCATTCCCCATCCAAGATGCCACATCAGAGAGCAGAGAACCGAAGAAGAGCTTTTTTTTCACCCTTTGCATCCGTTGCCCACTGCTGTCTTCCCTTCCCTGAAGCTGCTCTGCCTTTGGGTCTAAAGCCACAGCCACCAGTCCTGCGCTAAGATTTTGTGAAAGGGGTGCAGCATTTGGCACTGGGGTGCAACTTCCTGTTAAAAGGGTTAAATCTTTGGGCCTTGGCTTCAGGCTTTTGCTAAAGGGGTTCAGCCTCTTGTTCCTGGGGTTATGCTGTTTGGCACCATTTGACCTTGGGCTTCTGCTTTTAGTTTTCATTTCTCCTGTCTTCCATCTCTATGCCTCTCCAGAGCTCCCCAGCAGAGACACTTTTTCTTTGCTGCAGCCTTCATGGACAAACTCCACTGGGCAGAAGAGATCTGTGCAGACACAGCAGCAGACGTCTGTGTGCAGAGGGACGCTGCTCATCCCGTTTCTCTTCCCATCTACGTCTGGTCCCACTCGGTGCCTTTTGAAGGGCTGAATCTCTTTCCATCTCCTGAGTCGTGCCTCCCCTGGTCAGCAGAGGGCCGCTACCGCAATGGAGTCATCCAAACTCAGAGGAATAATAGATGACCATTTATTGAGAGCTTTCTTAACAGCCAGCAACAACCAATTGGTGGTAACATTGGCCAATGGGCTGACTGCAATGAATAACATTAGATGTAACAACTGTAGGCAATGGCTGTGACAAAGAGCCAAAGAATACCAGATGACAAAAAAGGCAGAAAATGGGGAAAGAGGGACAGGCAGCAAAGCGCTCGTAGATCCAGCCACGTCCTGGTGTCAGGCACGGATCTCCAGTGTGATGGGTCATCGGAGGAGGTGGTGTTCAGCTGACAACGACTCACGACGACAGTAGAAACTCACTGAGAAGTCCAAAGCGGTGGCACTCAGCTGCCTGCCAGCACTGCCCCATAGCTGTGCCTGTGCACCCCGGGGGGCAGGAGCACAGGAGAGGCCCCTTCCATGGGGACAGAGCCCTCTCCCTGTGCCCCACCGCGCAGCCCTGAGCTTGGAGGGGCTACCGAGCCCGGCGGTCAGATGGGCAGCAGCCCATCACAGACCACACGCAGGGTGCTGCTCGCAAAGTACACCAGGGAAGCATACGTTGCCCGGGGCAGCACTCGAGGCAGGAGCCGATAGAAGAGCTCCTGGTCAAAGTGCTGGGCGTACAGCACTGCAGAGCCCAGCACAACAACGAGGAGCAGCTGGAGGCAGACCAGGATGAGGCAGATCGTCCTGCGGGGCAAAAGGGGGCTGGGAATGAGGCGTCCTCCCCCCCGGCAGCACAGCCCCACACAGTGCCGAAGGGGCCGTTTGGGAGCTCCGCCGGCTGCAGTGGGGGTCCAGGCCATCAGCCCCCCGCTGGGAGCCTGGCTGCTGGCGGCTGGGCACGGGGCAATGAGGGGACACTCACTGCATCCAGAAGGTGAGCCCTCGTCTCCTCGCCTGCTCCTCCTTCTCCTGTAGGTGAACACGGGGCAGGGACGGTGGTCAGGCCCTGCTGCACAGCCGGGGCTCGTGCGGGACAGCGGGAGCCGGCAGCGCAGCAGCACAGCCCCGGTGCTGCAGGGAGCCCCGTCCCCGGGGAGACCCTTGTGGGTGGGGTGGGGGTGCGGTGGGCTCTGCCCCTTACCAGCTGTGCCTTCACCAGCTCCGGCAGCACAGCCCCAGGCACGGGGGCTGCCTCCAGCTCCATCTGATGCTGCTGCCTGTAGG
>NW_024963482.1:0-6887 GCF_019238085.1 Lagopus leucura | reverse complement strand
TGGGACCCAGGTGTAATCCTTGCACCTGGTACAGTTGAACCTCACGAGGTTCACCTGGGTCCACTGCTCAGCCTATCTAGATCTCTCTGGATGGCACCCCATCCTCTGTGGGTGCTGACTGCACCACACAGCTTGGTATCATCCACAAAGTGCTGAAAGTACGCTCTATCTCACTGTTGATGTCATTGATGAAGATATGGAGGAACATCAGTCCCAGTACTGGCACAACTCGTGCCACTGATCTACAACAGGACAGTGAGCCACTGACTGTGCTTCAGCCATCTTTCTTCAGTAACCATATCCCCCAGGCATGGCTTTCAACCCAGACATAATCCTACAGGCTCTTCTCTCTGTTATTCTTCTTGAAACTGTCAGATGACAAAAGTAAGTAACACAGCTCAAGTCTGAATTTCTTCCTCCTCCTCCCTCTAAAAGAAAGTTTGCTGTGGCTCTCTTGAGCTTAGAAACCCAAGTACCTTTGCTTTTCTGCAGTGGATGCACCACTCACTGAGCTACAGAACACACACCAAAACTGGATGTTGAGACTAAGAGATTTCTGCCTATTCTAGGTCCTGCAGGTTTTGTCCCTCACTTGGCAGTCTTATCTCTTCCTTGGCTATCGACATCAAACTGGACAAAGGCAGATCAGATAGTGTCAGAGTAAAGGCCTCCAAGAACTGAGCTCACTGACCTCAGCAGTGACAAGAAGGATTTAGGTGTCTAACCTACCTGAGGAAGGACAGAAATAGGTAAGAAGAGGGGTGTAGGAAGTGGAATGAGACTGGAGACAAAGAGGCAAAATTGGAGTGAGAACAAGAACCAGTGGACGTATCAAAAGTTGTGAATGTAATTTTATGATGATAAGAAGTAGAGATCCTTGGGTTAAGTTGCCTGAGGAAAGTTTGGGAGTTATAAAGAAGATGATGAGACAGCAATGCTTAAGAACAGAGCGTTTAAATGAAAAGAATGACCCTTGCATCTCTTTTGCAGACACGCTTCTATAGTTTCCAGTGCCTCCTGTATGGTCTACTGGTTTCAGTCTCAAAGTTCAAGACAGAATTTATGTTATCCTTGCTAAATTTATGCCCCCAGACATCTCTACCAATGTAAAACACTGACACATAAGTCATTAAACAGTAACTAGGAGAACATAAAATTAATGCATTTTGGTACTGCCCAGTAGATATTTTATGAGGGTAAAATTGAGGAGAGTTGTCACTTCCAACATTTCTGAGAAGTGGAGCTCATCCCTCAACTTCTACACCTCTTGGTGCAGAAGTGCCATTATTGCTTGAAAGAGCTTCAGGTAGAAGCTTGCTTGAATTATCTTCTCTTCAGTTCAGCTTTTGCTGAAAGGCAATGGATTGGGCCAGCCTTGTTCCTGTGGGCTTACTGTTCATCCTAATTCTCCTGCTGATTCTGAAAACACAACATTTCTGGAGGAGCCAAGTGAAATTCCCCCCAGGACCGCAGCCTTTACCCATCATTGGAAATCTGCACATGATGGACCTAAAGAAACTTGGCCAGACAATGCTACAGGTAACTTCTGTTGCTCCTTTCCTTAGAGCTCTCACTCCAAGTCCGTCACTGACTTCTTGAAAGGGATAACAGAGATCTCAAGGCATGGAAATTGCAAACACAACAGTATTATTCTTTGCAGTGGCTTCTCTTCCTACTATGTGATACTGTGTAGTGCAGAGCAATTGGCTTGCAACTACATTATCGAGGGAACTGAGCTAAAACAGAGGAAATGTTAGCACTCTTCAGGCAAGGGTGACAAGAAGAGAGGGATCCCGGATCTCTCACAATTACAGAAACTTCACCAGGGACTGCTGAAACAGTTAGGGAAGGGACCAGAGCTTTCTGAAAGCTGTTTGCTGGACTCAGGCACCAGGAAACTGGCAAACAAATTTTTGATCCTCTCTCTTGATGGAGAAAACTTTCTGGTTTCCCAGAGCAAACTAGGAAAAAAACCTCACTGCTTATTCTTTCATACCTCGTAGCAGGAAACTCAGGGCTCTTGGGATAATAGTGTATAGCAGACAGATATTTTAGGATTTGGGCATTCCTCACTGAACTATTCCTCAAAGCCATGAACAGCAAACATAAGGGTTTCTGGCAGTTCCCGTGCCTTGATGCATTACCAGCTTGGAAATCAATCTCATTTTGGTTAGCTATGCATTTCCAATGAGTGACAGAATCAGTGTAGTGGACATTATTAGGCCCACTGAAAATCTTTTATTCAAATACCCAATTAAGCATTACAGATCCTATTGTGATTCTTCTAAATCACAGAAGCTCCAACACTTGCAGCATGAATTCCCAACATTTTGGAAAGCAGATGCAAAGCCAGTGCCATGTGGGAAGAAGAACGTTGAACCTGCTGAATAACAAGTGTTTTTTGCTTTGCCAATCATGTTCCTGCCCTTTCTTTTCATTTTACTAGCTTTCTGAAACGTATGGCCCAGTCTTCACAGTTCAGCTGGGACTGAGGAAAGTGGTGGTGCTGTCAGGATATGACACAGTGAAGGAAGCTTTGGTGAATCATGCGGATGCATTTGCTGGGAGGCCTAAAATACCAATCATAGAAAAAACAGGAAAAGGAAAAGGTGAGTGGGCTGTTCTCACATTTTCTGTCCCCGTCCTTTTCAAGAGGCGCAGGTGATAGTGAAGCATGATGAACCTGATGAACCTCAGCAGTCCATCAGTGTGAAACCATCACAGAGTGCATGAAGACTCTTTGCTTGAATTGTTGTGTATGTGTTTTAATTTTCCATTTCAGGAGTTGTATTTTCTCGTGGAGAAAACTGGAAAGTGATGCGAAGATTTACTCTTACAACCTTACGAGACTTTGGGATGGGAAAGAAGGCCATAGAAGATCATGTTGTAGAAGAGTACGGATACCTGGCAGACGTAATTGAGTCACAGAAAGGTAGGGAGATTCTTAATTTGATAGCATGTACCCGACTTTTCTCTGAAAGCATTTTCAGGAATACCAAAGGATGAAGGAAGAAGAGGTACATCATTCTCCAATATCAGTGCTGTGATGAGTACACATGAGTTGTGTCTGTCTCCTTGTATCTCTACCTGGCAATTGCCTGGTGTGTAAATGAAAACTTTTATTGAAGCACTGGAAGACAAACACAGAGTTCAATTCAAAACAGTCCAGTTGAGGAAAAGGCCTTATTATGTCACATCCAGCACCTCCATAAAGGACAGACGTGGACTCAGGAGAAAAGTAGAAGGCAATTGCAGGGTTGCGCATATCTAGACTGAAAAATTGATTGCCCGTCAAGGCATATGTCTGCAAAACGCCTTCCAGTAGAAGACAGAAGATTCCCTTATACATTTCTCCAGCATCATCCAGGACTTTTTGTCACTAGGTTAGTTACCAACAGCAGCACTTAGAATGGAATCACAGACTGATGGAGTGGCCTGGCTTGGAAGGAACCTCTACAGACAATCTAGTCCAGATTCCCTGGGAAATGTAGGAAAACCTTCCACTAGATCAGGTTGCTCAGAACCTCCATCCAGCCTGGCCTCGAGTTCCTCCAGTGATGGCACCCACTACTTCTCCAGGCATCCTGCCCCATTGCCTCATCATCCTCATTGTGAAGAATCCCTTTTTTATGTCCACTACCCTGTTTCCATGTTAAAACACTACTTCTTGTCCTATCACTACATCCCCTTTTACAAAATCTCCCTTCATCTTTCTTACAAGCCAACTCTGTGCCTATCATTTCCCAGACTTCAATGGGGCTCTACCTGCTGTTGTTGCATTTTAATTGATGGCAATAACCATTGATTGTGTTGTTTGCATCATCTTTTCCTTTGCTAGGGAAGCCCCTTGAGATGACTGAGCTGATGAATTCTGCTATTGCTAATGTCATTGTGTCCGTATTGCTTGGAAAGCGGTTTGACTACGAAGACCCCATATTCAAAAGGCTTGTGTCACTGATGAATGAAAATATGAAGCTTTTTGGAAGTCCATCAGTGTCGGTAATTGATCTGGTTGAATGTTTCTCTTCAAAATCATGCATAACACAGAGTATTAACAGTGCATCTACCCCCAATCACTGACATTCATCTATCTGTATGTGACAAATGCATCCTGAAGTGGCAGGAAACAGACCTTTGGTACTACATACGGGTTTCTCTTAGTCTGGGCAAGTGTAGCTTGACTTCATAAAAAACAACTGAAGAGCATGCTACACGAAAAAAAGGAAAGTGTCCCCAGGTGATAGAAGTTGCCCTTCATTTCCTATCTCCCAAAGAACAGTGTCAAAACTGTGGAAATGTCTGCAACTGTCTCTTAAATTGTAAACATCTCTTGAGACACCCAACTCCAACCAAGCTGGAGAGGGAGGGATGAGAAATCTAAGAGTGGAGAGGTAGGAAATTATATCCAAGACATACACATAAATATGGGATTTCTAGGCCATCAGCTAGTGTGATTTATATATTAGAGAGAGTAAATTTTATCAATTTTACTTAGTTGGGTGTGGAAGAGATGGGTAAAGAGTGCTTTGTGACAAGATTATAAGGCTATATAATATTTTCTGTGCGGGGTTTTGTTGAGAAGCACTGTTGAATAGTGGTACATCTACTTAGTAGCTGCTTTTTCTTCCTCTGCATCTGTGCATCTTACAGCTGTACAATATGTTCCCCATCCTTGGATTCTTCCTGAAGGACAAAAAGAATTTTCTTGAGAATTTAAAAGAAGTCAACAATTTTATCAAGGATACTTTCACAAAGTATCTCAAAGTCCTGGACAGAAATGACCAGAGGAGCTTCATTGATGCTTTTCTTGTCAGACAACAAGAGGTAACGGAATGCCAGCAGCCTCCTCACATCACCTTGCTTCTCTTTCAATGAATGCATACACTCTTTGATATGCTCTGCTCCATGGCCCAGGGGACAGAAAGCTTGTCTTCCTCACTTGGATAAACCCAGCGAGTGCTCCCTGTACTTCAAAGTATTCTTGTTAACACTGAAATAAGCCTTGCTGACTTGACTGTGTGTTCCTCTGGGCAGCAGAGTCACTCCAAGCACTCAGTATTTCAAGACTCAGTTTAATACAGACTTCTGAAGGCATTGCCTCAAAACTTCCACTTCCTTCACACTTTTAATTCCTCCCTGACATTTGTCTATGAACTTTTTCCCCTGTTTTCCAAAATTAAAACAGTGCTTCTTGACTATTTAACCGGCTGTTTGAATTATTGTGTTATTTTTCCAGGAGAATGGAAATGAAAATACATTTTTTGATGATGTAAACTTAATTGAGGTCGTGAGAAATCTGTTCATAGCTGGCATGGATACCACAGCCACCACTTTGCGCTGGGGCCTTCTGCTCATGATGAAATATCCTGAAATTCAGAGTAAGTGGAAACTGGGCGCTCAGTGGCTTTCTTCTCCTCAGGTCCCCTTGCCCTGAACCAAAGCAGGGCTGAATAAAAAGCCAGTTCTCCTTATCCCAGTATTCCTAGCAGAGGAAAGAGAGAGTTGAACAATGCATGTATGATCCCTGTGCTCTTTTCAGAAAAAGTCCAGGAAGAGATAGATCAAGTGATCGGATCAAACCTCCCAAGAACCGAGCACCGAACTAAAATGCCATACACAGATGCTGTTGTGCACGAAATTCAGAGGTTTGCTAATATCCTGCCATTGAACTTGCCTCATGAGACTACCATGGATGTCGCTATCAAAGGCTATTTCATTCCCAAGGTAAGACACCAGCAGCACTTCTTTCCTTCCCTCTCTCCCCGGTGGGACACCTCTTTCTTTCCAGACTGCCTTGCATCCAAGGATGCTCACTCACTGTGAGGTGCTCACAGCTACTTCTACTACCCTGTTCATGTGATAACATGATAATATGTTAATATGTTATATTTCTTCAGTCCAGCATTCACCACCGCTCCCAGCAACACCACTGTTAGCGCAATAACTGCTCTACCTTGGTTTGCAGGGAACCTATGTCATCCCCTTGCTCAACTCTGTCCTGCAAGACAAAACCCAGTGGGAGAAACCGTGCTCCTTCTACCCTGAGCATTTCCTCAACTCGGAGGGGAAGTTTGTAAAGAAGGATGCTTTCATGCCTTTTTCAGCAGGTATGTTCTATTCTGCTCTTTGGGCTCTGAACTGGGCATCTGCAATTCTCTCTTTCTCACAGAAGCTGATATGCCACACTTTTCCCAGGTGTTACCTCTCCTTCTCTCTCCACCTACATCTGCTAACTTGAATAGCCCAGCTTTACCCATGGACTCAGACTCTGAATTCACTCCCGTATGACATAAAGCCCCTCACAACTGGAAAACAAAAAAAAAGGAAAGGAAAGGAGCACAGCTCCCATTGACTCTTACAGACCATTCTGCATTTCTTTGCAGGGCGGAGGATCTGTGCTGGTGAGACTCTTGCCAAAATGGAGCTCTTCCTTTTCTTCACCAGCCTTCTGCAGAGGTTCACCTTCCAGCCTCCTCCTGGAGTTTCCCCCTCAGACCTGGATCTCTCTGCCACCACTAGGTTTGTCGTTGCCCCAGTCACTCATGAGGTCTGTGCAGTGTCACGTTCCTAGGGACTTTTATCAGCTGCCTTCTTTTCCTGGGACACTCAGATGAAATATCTCAGTTCACCTCTATTCCCACCAGGCAAGCCTGGTACTTCTGAAGCTAGTAGGTGATTTCTTGCCCAGGCACACCTTGACTCGTAGCAAGAGGTGTGTCACCCACCATTCCAAAAGTTCGCAGTCCTGACCTTCTGCCACTCATTGAATAAGCAAATTGATGGTCCCTGTGAGGATGAATGAGTCCATTCCGCATGTTCCCCTCAAGAAAAGAGCCTGGGACCAGACTGTGCTGACTCTGTGTCCAGAGCTCATGGGGTGTTGCACA
>NW_024963481.1:5941-6218 GCF_019238085.1 Lagopus leucura | reverse complement strand
TGTCGCCCCTGTCACGGACATAGATTGATCTGATCAACTCCGTGACAGATTTTTGGCGCCCAACGTGGGGCTCGACTGCTTTTTAGCTTTTAGAAAGAATCTCTTTTTCTCTCTGCTCTTCAAGAGCTTTGTTAAGGAGCATTATCAGTAGTTCAGGTTTCTGTGCTGGAAAACCTGACCTTGAAAGATTAGGCGTACTGCCAGTGTTCTGGGATATTTGTAAACTTTGAGCACTACTTAGTCTGGGTAGTGCCTTTTTTTTTTTTTTTTTTTTTTT
>NW_024963481.1:0-5841 GCF_019238085.1 Lagopus leucura | reverse complement strand
TTTTTTTTTTTTTTTTTTCCTTTTTTTTTCCCTCCTCTTGTTAGCTTCAATTCATTAACCCCTTTTTTAGCAAACACCAGTGATGAACCCACTCGTTATCGTGGGGGTGCTGGGTAAAGGATTTAAAGCAATGGTGTTACTCACAACCTACTGGCCAATAATCCATCTCACACTTGTGTGTTGTGGAATTGCATTCATATATAACTACCTAAGGGCACTGATGGAGACACCTATGTTTTACCTACTTGCAATGTGGTATGATTTGAATTTTGACATTTACATCCCAGAAGGAATGGCTAATTTCACAAACAACTACATCCCAGAAGGAATGGCTAATTTCACAAACAGCTACATCCCAAATGGAATAGCTAATTTTACAAACAACACAATGTTCAGACCAGTCTCCAGGTTTTCTTCTCGGTTTGTCAAACGGTTTACGAATCTTGAATTAATACTCATATTGGTGTGCGTGTCTCTGATTGTATTCATAATTGTGAATAATAAGAGGAAGGAATCCCTTCCAAAACCAGAGAATGATGACTGGCAGGGAATATGGAGAGGTTTAGGAAAGGTCTTAGAAGCATGGGGACCCGCAGTGTCATGGGATTTTACTCTTGAACACCTGTGGGATCCTGAGAAACTAAGCCAGTATCTGAGTCAGGGACTATGCGGCTTACATAAATCTAAGGAGGTACAACTTATTTGGGGTTTGGCTTGTGCTTACCGTGCCCTATATAATACCATTCTGAAGAGAGAGAGTTTCCGAGCTGAGGTTCAAGCCAAAGGGGAAAAATCCCAAGTCAAATCTAATCAATCACAGGAGACACCAGTAACAATACCAGTTGCTCCTGTGGAGGGCAAGAAATGGAAACGAGTGTCTTCGCGTCTTGAACGAAAAAGGGAAGAGGAGGAGGAGGAGGAGGAAGATCCAGGCGAGGGGCCCTCCTCAGAACCACCACCATCGCGAAAGGCAAAAGCGAAAACTAAGAGACATGCAGAAGAGAGTGATGAAGAGGAAGTCTCTATTACTACTCGCCGGCCTCTAAAGATGACTGAAATCCAAGGTTCAAGAAAGGAGTTTACACGGCACCCGAATGAGAGTCTTGTTTCCTGGTTGGTTCGCTGTTGGGACAGTGGGGCCCATAGCTTGTCTCTGGATGGTAATGAAGCTCGCCAACTGGGTGCCATTGCCAGAGATCCAGCTATTGATAGAGGAATTAGTCGGTGTTCGGATGAGGCTGCCTCCCTCTGGGAACGAGTGTTAATAGCCGTGAAGGAAAAGTATCCCTTCAAAAATGGCTTGAAGATTGCGATGAAAAAATGGGATACAGTGGAAAAGGGTATCCAGTATTTGAGGGAAATAGGCGTGGTGGAAATGTTGTATGACCCTAACTTTGTTCCTAACCATCCACGCCAAGACCGCGACCCTGAAAAAGTGAGAACGACGCCTGAGATATGGCAGAAACTCGTGACAACAGCGCCGGACAAATATGCCGCTACTCTAACGTCAGCATGTGACAGATACCAGGAACAACAGAGAACACCCTTAGTTTATGAATTAATTCTTACGCTCCAAAACTATCAACAGTTGCTGTCCCCCATTCATGCTGCTGTAGCCGCTATCTCAAAGGTGACAGACCAACTGAATGAAACGCGGAAGCAAATGTCTCAACTGATTAACCGTGACAAACCTGTAGCAGTATCAGAGACGCTTGATGAAGATCAGGATAATCAAATGAGTCTAGCGAAGGATATGAAGGAAATGAAGGAGATGATGAAATTTATGCGAGCCCACCTAATTAAAGACGATGAACCTTCCTTCTCACGTGCACCATCAAAAATCTCAGCTGTTAGAAGCAAACGCTCTCCGGCTCAAGTAAGGGGTAATACACCGCGAATTGCCTTATGGTATTACCTACGTGACCATGGAGAAGACATGGGGAAGTGGCACGGTCAACCTACTCCTGTACTACGAGCCCGGGTGAAAGAATTACAAGGCAGATCTACCAACAGTGCAGTTGCTCCAGTTACCACAGGTAATGAATAGAGGGGCCCTGCCCTCAGTCAGGGGGGGGAAAGGGATAATAGAGTATATTGGACTGTGTGGATTCGATGGCCTGGCACATCAGAACCACTGAAATATAAGGCCCTGGTGGACACTGGTGCACAGTGCACTCTGATGCCCTCGAGTCATGAAGGGACAGAATCAATCCATATTTCTGGAGTGACCGGGGGCTCTCAAGAATTGACTGTGTTGGAGGCTGAGATAAGCCTCACTGGTAAGGACTGGCAAAAACATCCTATTGTGACGGGCCCAGGGGCTCCATGTATACTAGGTATTGATTATCTCAGAAGGGGGCATTTCAAGGATCCTAAGGGGTATCGATGGGCCTTTGGAATAGCTGCTGTGGACACAGACAATATTAAGCAGCTGTCTGTTTTGCCTGGACTGTCAGAAGATCCGTCTGTTGTGGGGTTGCTACGAGTAAAAGAGCAACACGTACCGATTGCCACAAAAACAGTGCACAGGCGGCAGTACCGCACCAACAGGGATTCCTTGCTCCCCATTCATAAGTTAATTCGTCAACTAGAGAGCCAGGGAGTGATCAGAAAAACTCACTCACCTTTTAACAGCCCCATATGGCCAGTGCGTAAAGCCAGTGGAGAATGGAGGCTGACGGTGGACTACCGTGGCCTGAATGAAGTCACACCCCCACTGAGTGCTGCTGTGCCGGACATGTTAGAACTCCAGTATGAACTGGAGTCAAAAACGGCCAAATGGTATGCCACCACTGACATTGCTAATGCCTTCTTTTCCATCCCTTTGGCCAAAGAATGTAAGCCACAGTTTGCTTTCACATGGAGGGGCGTTCAGTATACCTGGAACCGTTTGCCCCAGGGGTGGAAACACAGCCCGACCATT
The DNA here is from genome assembly GCF_019238085.1 of Lagopus leucura. Taxonomy (NCBI): domain Eukaryota; kingdom Metazoa; phylum Chordata; class Aves; order Galliformes; family Phasianidae; genus Lagopus; species Lagopus leucura. The sequence goes on along the minus strand of NW_024963481.1, from coordinate 2,918 downwards.
TGCCATGGGTTGATCCAAACTGTATTGGAACAGGGCAGTGCTCCTGAGCACCTGCAGTACATTGATGACATCATTGTGTGGGGCGATACAGCAGAAGAAGCCTTCACGAAAGGAGAGCAAATAATCCAAATTCTTCTGAGTGCTGGTTTTGCTATTAAGCGAAGCAAAGTGAAAGGACCTGCCCAGGAGATTCAGTTCCTAGGTATAAAGTGGCAAGATGGCCGTCGTCACATCCCGACAGATGTGATCGACAAAATCACTGCTATGTCTCCACCCACTAGCAAAAGAGAGACACAATCTTTTCTGGGTGCAGTGGGCTTTTGGAGAATGCACGTTCCAAACTACAGCCTCATTGTAAGCCCCCTTTATTATGTGACGCGAATGAGAAATGAGTTTACATGGGGCCCTGAGCAGCAGCAGGCTTTTGAACAGATTAAACAGGAGATAGCCCGTGCCGTGGCCCTAGGGCCAGTACGGACGGGACAGGGTATAAAGAACATCCTCTATACTGCTGCTGGAGAGAACGGTCCCACTTGGAGTTTGTGGCAAAGAGCCTCAGGAGAGACCCGAGGCCGACCCCTGGGATTCTGGAGTCGGGCGTACAGGGGGTCGGAAGAGGGCTACACTCCAACTGAGAAGGAGATCTTAGCTGCTTATGAGGGGGTTCGGGCTGCTTCTGAAGTAGTCGGTACTGAAACACAGCTTCTTCTGGCACCTCGACTGCCAGTGCTGAACTGGATGTTTAAAGGAAAGGTTCCCTCCACCCATCATGCCACTGATGCCACCTGGAGTAAGTGGATTGCACTGATTACACAACGAGCACGGATGGGGAACCTCAGCCGTCCAGGAATCCTAGAGGTCATCATGGACTGGCCTGAAGGTAAAAAGTTTGGAACACCACCAGGAGAAGAAGTGTCACGTGCTAAAGAGGCCCCACCATACAATGAACTACCAGAGAACGAAAAGAAATATGCCCTGTTCACAGATGGATCGTGTCGTATTGTGGGGAAGCATCGCAGATGGAAATCTGCTGTGTGGAGCCCCACGCGACAAGTTGCAGAGGCCACTGAAGGGAAAGGCGAATCAAGCCAATTTGCAGAGGTAAAGGCTGTCCAACTGGCCTTAGATGTTGCTGAACGGGAGAGGTGGCCAATGCTCTATCTTTACACTGATTCATGGATGGTAGCAAATGCCTTATGGGGGTGGTTACAGCAGTGGGAGCAAAATAACTGGCAAAGAAGGGGTAAACCTATTTGGGCTGCTGAACTGTGGAAAGACATTGCTGCCCGAACAAAGAATATGGTTGTAAAAGTGCGCCATGTAGATGCTCATGTGCCCAAGAGTCGGGCTACTGAAGAACAGCAAAATAACCATCAGGTAGACCGAGCTGCCAGAATTGAGGTGGCTCAAATAGACCTGGACTGGCAGAACAAGGGTGAATTATTTCTGGCTCGGTGGGCCCATGAGACCTCAGGTCATCAAGGGAGAGATGCAACATACAAATGGGCTAGAGACCGAGGGGTGGACTTAACTATGGATGCCATTGCACAGGTTATTCATAACTGTGAAACATGTGCCATCATCAAACAAGCCAAGAGGATGAAACCTCTCTGGGAGGAAGGGCGATGGCAAAAGTACAAATATGGGGAGGCATGGCAGGTTGATTATATCACCTTGCCACGATCTCGCAATGGTAAGCATTATGTGCTTACTATGGTGGAGGCAACCACTGGGTGGCTCGAAACATATGCAGTACCCCATGCTACCGCCCGAAATACCATACTGGGTCTCGAGAAACAAGTCCTGTGGCGACATGGCACCCCAGAAAGAATTGAGTCAGATAATGGGACTCATTTCAAAAATTCTCTTGTAAATACTTGGGCCAAAGATCATGGCATTGAGTGGATTTACCATATTCCCTATCATGCACCAGCCTCTGGTAAAATTGAACGATACAATGGATTGTTAAAAACGATGCTAAAAGCACTGGGTGGCGGAACATTTAAGCACTGGGAGAAGCATTTGGCAGAAGCCACCTGGTTGGTCAATACCAGAGGATCTATTAATCGTGATGGTCCTAACCAATCCAGTTCCCTACATACCGTAGAGGGAGATAAAGTCCCCGTTGTACATGTAAAGAACATGTTAGGAAAGGCAATTTGGGTTCTTCCAGCTTCTGGAAAGGGCAAACCTCTCCGTGGTACAGTTTTTGCTCAGGGACCAGGATCCACATGGTGGGTGATGCAGAAGAATGGAGATGTTCAGTGTGTACCACAAGGAAACTTGATGCCGGGGGAGCGCAGTCAGTAATTCTATGTATATGTGTATACCCATGTGTGTGTAATGCATTTTAATCATTTTTTGTTTGTTTGTATATATATGTGTATATATTTTAAGCATGATGTAACGATGTAGAATAAGGGGTGGAATGTCATGGTTCTATGTTTTTGTTTTTGTTTTTTTTTTTTAATGGTTTCAGTATTCCACATCAAAACATCATGTAGTGTACGGGGCATTAAAGTGTCACTGCCCCAATCCCAGCTACCTATCCCTGTACATTACAGCAGTCACGGGATCTGACCCTTCCGGGTGGGGGGGGCGCTCTCTGGCTGCCTTGCAGTGGGTGCTGGAGGGTGCTTTCCTATCCGTTCCAAGCTTTTCAGGTTTGAATCGGTCCCGGAAACTCTCTCTCTCTCATCTTGTCTGATTTATTAATCTCAATTTCAATTAAATTGTATATATTGTGTTATCTTGTATTCCAATATTATAGTAAAATAAGTTTTCCTCCATAGATTGTTGCCGCTGCTCTTTTCCTCCCTTCCTTCCTTCCCATTTTCGTGGGACAGGGGTGGGGGGGGGAGGGCAGAGGCCTGTCGCCCCTGTCACGGACATAGATTGATCTGATCAACTCCGTGACA
>NW_024963480.1:0-16833 GCF_019238085.1 Lagopus leucura | reverse complement strand
CCCTTCCCCTTCCCCTTCCCTATTCTCTAAAATCCACTGAAATCAATGGAAAGAACCTCAAGGATTCAGATAACATCTGTACTCTGCCGCAGAAGCACACGTTCCTCCTCAAATGTAAATCCTCATCACCTGCAAAGCTTGATCCAGCATTTCTGTCTGGTTTCTGCTTTCCTCCTTTCCATTCAAGCTCACTGCCCTGCTCTGCAGAATTACAGAATGCAGGTCCTCCATCACACTTACATTTAGCTACTGGGCACATCGCATCGTCCGGTTGCTCCCAGGTTCCTTGAAGGCTCACAGATGGGCAATGAACTGAAAGCGTAGCCCAATCTGTAAGTGTAATTGATGGCATCAGCAAATTCAGTGCCACGTTTGAGGGTGAAATACTGCAAGAGGCCATGTGAAGAAGGAAATTGTGTTGAGGCAAATGCTTTATGGTGGTAACAAGTGGAGCCCTGCAGAACAGCAAATACATCTGTATGCACAAATACCCATGGGTCACTTAGATTTTCCCCACGGTGACTCGAACAGACAATGTTATGGTTTTGTGACGTGACATCACAAGGCAATAAAAGGAAAGGCAGAAAAAAATCTGGTGATGAACTGCAAAATAAACTGACCTTCCAGCAGCCCAATAAAGGGAGAAGAATATCCTCCATTTCCAGAGGGAGGATGGAGAGTGGCTAAGATGCACTTTACAACCCCTTCTGCTGCTAGAAACTAGGGGTCTGCTGCAGAAAATGTTACGCATTCCTTTCTCTTCCCTCAAAAGAAAATTGAGCAAACCACTATGATTTAAGAAATGATAGCTCGATGGTCTTTCACTGCAGGCAACCTTCATCAAACATTAGCCTCTTGGCTGCACTGCAGAGCATCCAGTTGTCATCTGATTTAGAAGATCCTTATTTCATCCCTTGATGTTTATGATCAGAATATTTCATCTATTTTCACAAAAGCCTTCTGTCAAACTCGCCATTTAAGTGGGAATAGCAAGAGTCTCTCAGTGATATTTGGAGAATATTCATGAAACTTCAGAAGCACTCTGCTATTGACATGTTTTAAGAAGAGATTAGAATAGATTTTTCTGAACGACAATTCAAAAAAATAAGAGAGGAAAAGCTTCAGCTGTTTTTTTTTAATCTGGTTTCACTTTCTTAGTACTAATATGCAAAGTGTTTCTGTCTGAATTCATTCTAAGCAACCAGAGCAGTTAATGATTTTGTGTATAGAGTGCATTCGGGCTGTAGAGTTCAAGGACCTGAGGAAACAGAGGAACACCAAAATGCTCCCATCAGCCAAAGGTAACGTGACTCACTGGTGCAAATGGGAATGCAAGGCAAGTCTTCTCATTTACCAAGACTCCTCTGAGCTACTGGCAATGTCTTCACTGGTGGCTACAGCCAAGATATATTCACAAGACGACCAAGTATCTCAGAAATGCTCCTGGCTTTATAGTCAGATAAAAAGTGAGCAAGGAAACACCAGACACCTTCAAGACTTTACCTTTCTCATTAAATTAAATATTTCCAGACATGCCAAGCCTGACTGTATTTAGTCCAGCCCAAGTCTAACTGCCCACCTGTAGACCTTATGCACAATACCACAGTGCTGGCAGAAGATGTCATGCTCTTCTTAGAGCATAATACAGTGGTGGGATTATTCAGCCAGCATGTGGGTAACACAATTTCTGTTCTGGGTTGGTACAATTTTTAAGTACCTAGATGGTTTTTCTAAGCACCTGTTTGTAGATGGAGAGAATGTCAACTCTGACTTCTGCCAAAGGATGACCAAAAAGAGGCTTGTGAAGATCATGGCCACCTGCAAAAAGAGAAGCCACCAAGCAGGACAGGAGGAGGATCTCCATTTTTCACTCTGTTGCCTGCAGGGCAATTGCGCCCTTCTGTAAGCATAGCCTGCAGTATTTTAAGCACCTGCAGAAAATGATGCCTCCACCTAAGTGATTTGTTTAATCAGGCCTGAAAACAACCAGTCCTTGTCCTAAGGGCACAGTGAGGATGCTGCTACGGCCTCCATTATCCTTCCTTGCTCAGCTCACGCTGTTCTGTTTAAAAGATTAATGAGACATATATTCTCAATCAAGAAGCTATTTCAGAAGCTCTTACTTCCAATCAGTTGTACAGTTCAGTTAGTAGCATTATCTGCCTTTATTTTGGTTGGGAGTTTTAGCAAAATGATTTATGGATATTTATTTCCCTGAGTAGCATTTGCACGTTGATGGACTGAATATTGATGGTGCTAAAGCCACATAATCAATGCACATCTAATGGCATGTGGAGTGTGCTAAATTGCCCAGCAGTAATCTGGGGAGGGAAGGTGCACAGATGAGGATACCTACGCTCCTTCTTTGAGTGACATGTGTGTTCTGCAGTTGAAGAACACGTGCGTGTCTCCAAGACACAACAAAATAAATGATATGTGAGTATCCTACTACCTACAGCTGTAAATAAGGGAAGATCCACACATGGTGAATCTCACACTGGCTGAGGTCACCTGTCTGGTTTGAAGAGGACTTCTCCTGCTCGAAAATATATTTATCTTGTTTCAATAACTCATAATTTTAGTCTAGTAGGTCTGATCCCACGCCTAGTAGTGCTTATTTCCCTTTATAATTTAGCATTATATCTGGCTTCAGCACAAATCTTTCTGCCACCATCAAGCCATGGCAACAAGATGTGCATGGGAGCACCATTAGAGCTGTATATTTTTCTTTTCTGACTGTAGAGGAAGCAAAAACTGCCAGTTCAAATGTAAACACTGAGACTTTAGATTCCAAAAGTTGGGTTATGTGAATTGCAGCCAGAAGACTGGAAGCCATATGCCATGTCATGCTCTGTCACAAGTGTGGAATGCTCAAAGGGAAAACTTTGGAAGGAAGAACCAAGGCACCAATAAAGAGTCCAATCAGGAAAAGAACATGTCAGGCTTTCACAGAAAAGGCAAGATACAGTAAAACATTTACCAGAGTCCAGAAACCTCACAGCTGCTTTGTTGCCATCTCTGGTCAGTGTCACCTTGTTCCTTGTTCTAAGAATAGTCAACATCCTAAGTTATTCAACAGCAAATTAGCTCACATTGCAATTTGAAGCTAGAAATAAAACACATCCAGCTCCACTTTAACTGTTTTAACAGCACTCAATAAGTTTCCTTGGAGCTCCCAGAAGCACAGTGTGTGCTGGTTGCTCTTCTTAGAGGCCCATCCATCTCTGTCTCTCTGCTCATTCCTTTACAGCTCTGCAACATTCTCGTTTTTTTTCTTTACTTTTAGGACTATTTCAGCAAGTTTCATAACCCTATTCTTCTTACTCAGAACGGCTTGCAAGTACACTCTGATTCTTCCACAAATCTTCCTCAGGAGTTTGTATCTTCCTTATCCTCTGCAGTAATCTGTGCCTCTGCAATACCAGCACAAACCCTAGGTTCCCCTCTGGACTTTGGTGTCCAGAGTGCAGACACCTCTGCCTTACAGATATCCTCCACCAGGCTTTGCATAGCTTTGAACAGAAAGGAGTGCTCTGAAGATGCAATTAATCCCTTCCTACTCGAGATATGTACAAAAGCTCAGATGAACCGTTTGTATTAATGCCTCTGTCACTGCCAGTGAAACCCAGAATAGCTACATGAGATGCTGTACCTACATCTACATTTTTAACGTTAGACAAAAGATCCCCCTGCTAGGCTTCAGAGTAGAATCATAGGATCACTAAGGTTGTGAAAGACCTCTAAGATCATCTAGCCCTCCCCCACCATGCCCACTGATCATGTCCCTCAGTGCCACGTCTCCATGGTTCTTGAACACCTCCAGAGATGGTGACCACCACCTCCTTCAGCAGCCTGTGCCAATGTGTTACCACTTTTCCTGAGAAGAAATTGTTCCTAATAACCAAGTCAAACCTCCTCTGAAACAATGGAAGACTGCCCCACTTCTTGTTCCCCAGGTGGGGACAATGTATGCCTTTCCTTTGGAACAACCAGATCAGATCTACTTTCAAGGTAGTTTTATCTAAAGTAGTCAACCTGGTTGTAAATTTTGCACTAAAGAGCATTTCTGCTTGTGAGAGCCGTGATTTTTCCAGTTATTTCTTTAGAGTCCACCATAGGCAGGCACAGATTGGTGTCAGACTCCACAGCCCCTTTAGCTGCCTTTTCATCTGGTCTTCTCTTTGCCTGCACCACTGGACTTTGGAGATAAATGAAACTGAATGTGACACTCTCAAATCTGTGACATTTCACGCATTTAAATCTTTCCTCCATCCATTTTGAGTATTTTGGCCTGAATTGTTCATTTTAAACATGCTTTTAGGTTCTTATAAGTGCATCTTCTTAGAATTCTTATATTTTTCTGAAGAATTTAAAAGAGCACAATACCTCTGATCCAGCATTATCTTCAGTCTACCACAAATTGCACAAAGCTTTGGTTAGAACTGCAAATACAGGTTACGTATAATTCCTTGGCCCGTCACAGTCACTGCCTTAATGGCCTTCTGTGTTGTCTGATCCCTTGCTACAGCTTCTGTAAATTTATTCCACATTGTTTTTGAAACAAGATAATTCTTTTTGATCAAATATGCATGTATTGCACTGTTCTCTGTACCAGTTTCAAGCATGGCCTCATCAAATGCTCTCAAGAGCATATCTACTATCAATAATTGTTTTCTTCACTGACTCTCTATCTCCAGTCCTACAACAGAAATTGGAAAAGCAACATCTGTGTTATGGGAGTGATATCAGTCAGTATTTTGGAGCTGCGAATATAAGGTATTTTTGCATTGAGGATTTTGCTACAGCCTGTCACATGAGAATTAAAATGTAAAATTTCTCATCTGAAGTCTCAGTGTCAAACTCTCTTTCTTGCGTAGTGACATTCCAGTACAATAAGTTCAAGAAAGTAAGACTTTTTCCCCAAATTCCAGTGTTCATCTAAGAAATGCCTTATCAGGGCAGATGTTAGGTCTAGATGAACCATCTTTTATTCCAACTTTTTTGGGCCACCCATGTTTTGTGGCAAGCACTTCAGGAACTCACAACATAGAATCATAGAATCATTAAAGTTGGAAAAGACCTCTAAGATCCCCAAGTCCAACCCTAGCTCATCCCACCATGCCCACTGACCACATCCCTCAGTGCCACATCTCCACAGTTCTTGAACACCTCTAGGGATGGAGACTCCACCGCTACCTGGGCAGCCTGATCCAATGTTAGCTCTCATCCTAGGTTTTTCTGAGCTTTGTAGCTTTCTGGGGTTTTTTCTTTCTTTCTTTCTTTCTTTTTTTTGGCACAATATTGTCCCATGTCCCCAAAAGATCTTCCCAAAACTCAGGTGAATCACAGAATCACAGAAACACCAAGGTTGGAAAAGACCTACAAGATCATCCAGTCCAACCATCCACCAAGAGACGCAGAGCAAGAGGAATCACAAAAGCTCTGCTCTCTGGTTGAGAGATGGACTTCAGAAGGAAGCTTTGCAGGAGATCCCTCTCTAGTCTACAACTTCAAGTACCTTTTCTGGGGCTCTGATGTTCAACTGGGTCAGCCATTCCCTCCTGGCTGGTGCTGCTGAGCAATCCCTGCTTTCACTTTGAGAAATCCTGCAGGGTGAAATTACACTCTTGAAGGTAAGTCTTGTGCAGCTGCAAAGAGAGAATGAACACCCATGAAAGTGTCTCCTGCTGTTGCGTCTTCTAAAACAAACATCTGCAAAAGCGGTGACAAAACCCTTTCTATCCTCCCACCTCTCTCCTCCCATTTGCCTCTTTTGCAGGTCACTCACGTTTGTACTTCAGTCCTTTCTGTAGTGCCCTTTTTTCTCCTTGCTGTAACCTGTGCTCAATTGCTGATGTTTTCCATCACCTTGTGGCAAATCATAGAATCATGTCATAGAATCATAGAATGGCCTGGGTTGAAAAGGACCACAATGATCCTCTAGTTTCAACTCCCTGCTGTGTGCAGGGTTGCCAACCAGCAGACCAGGCTGCCCAGAGCCACATCCAGCCTGGCCTTGAATGCCTCCAAGAATGGGGCATCCACAGCCTCCTTGGGCAACTTGTTAAAATCTCTGTTTAGTTTTTTGTTTGTTTGTTTGTTTGTTTTTCAGCCCAGGATTGCTGAGCAAAAAATTAAATTCCAAGCGTCCATACATTTATTTCTGAAATGTTCCCTTGGGATTTCAAACAAGTAAATCTGTAATGTAAAAAGTAAACTTATCTTGCTGAAACTGATCATTATTGATTTATTATGAACAATATATTATCATTATATATCACATAAAAATTTTGATTGAACTATTTGATTCCATTTTTTACTTCCAAATTGTGACAACTTCGCACTACGCATACAACAGTACTGCATACTAAAATGCTTCTATGTATGTTTTCTGCTTATAAGTAGTCCTAAAAAAAGATAGGGAAATTACAGACTTGCAAATAAAAAGTATTAAAATTGTTGACTCGACAAAAAAAAAAAAAGAAAAATAAAGGTGATATCCTCTAATATTGTTATGTAAATGGAGAAGAAAATCATCGCTTAGGAGGAAAGCTTGGGAGAAATTATATGCATATATATTCAGAATGATGTAGTTAACAAAGCACTGAAGTATCAGTAGTAAAGTGTAAAACCTGTGGAAATCATTATTATTATTAAGCATTTTGATACGTGCTGACATGGTTGGCAATATTTATTACTACAAGGTAGAAGTGCAGTAGAAGTAATATAATAGTTACTCTAAGAATTTCCAGCTAGCATTCTGAAGTTTATATTTCATATAAAGTGTTTTTTCTCTATTTCCCTAAATTTTCAAGTTTTCGGCATTAGATTCCAGATGGAAAAAAAAAGTGGCACAGAGGAGGAGAAACTGCACAAGTCAGACTTTTTTTCCAGGCCTTGCCATCTCTTCTGACAATTCAGTACAGCTCTGGGAAATCAGTGCAGCCAAGTGCTCATGCATCTTTGTCCACGCTGCTGCAATGTGACTTTTGCCACAGATGGGCTGTGCAATGGTGCACCCATAGGGCATGTCTGATCAATCTGGTGGGCTTCTGTGAAGGAGTGACTGCATTGGTGGACAAAAGAAGGGCGACTGATGTTGCCTGGACTTGTGCAAGGCTTTTGACATAGTCCCCCAGCACATTCTTATCTCTAAATTGGAAAGACATGGATTTGAAGGCTGGACTATTAGGTGGATAAAGAATTGGCTAGATGGTCATAGCCAGAGGACTGTGGTCAATGTCTCCACATCCAGGTAAAGGTGAATCATGAATGATATTCCCCCAGGGCCCATCCTGGGGCTGGTGCTTTCAGCATCTTTATCATCGATACAGACAGCAACACTGAGCAGACCCTCAGCAAGTTTGCTGATGGCACCAAGCCGAGTGGTGCAGCTGACACAATAGAAGGAAAGGACACCTTCCAGAGGGATATGGACAGACTTAAAAAGTGGGCACAGGCGAATATCATCATGAGGTTTAACAAGGTCATCTGCAAAGTGTTGCACCCGGATCAGGGCAATCACAAATATGAATATAGACTGGAAGAACATCTTGGGAGCAACCCTGCAGAGAAGGACTTTGAGGATCCTGGTGGATAAAAAGCTGGACATGAGCTGTCAGTGTGCACTTGCATCCAGGAAGGCCAAATGTATCCTGAGCTACATTAACAGAGGGCTGGCAGAGGGCAGGGAGGGGACTGCCTTCCTCTACTCTGCCCTTGTGATGCCCCATCTGGAGTACTATGTCCCATCCTGGGGCCACCAATACAGGAGAAATTAGAGCTGCTGGAGCGGGTCCAGAAGAGGGCCACAAAGATACTCAGAGTGCAGGAACACTTCTTCTATGAAGAAAGGCTGAGGGAGTGGGGTTTGTTCATCCTGGAGAAGAGAAGGCTCCAGGGAGACCTCATTGCAACCTTCCAGTATTGAAAGGAGCTTACAAGCAGATGGAGGAGTGACTTCTTACATAGACCAATAGTGGCAGGACAAGGTGGGATGGCTTTAAATTAAAAGAGAGGAGGTTTAGATCAGATGTTAAGGAGAAATTTGTTACTTAAATGGTGCTGAGACCCTGGCACAGGCTGCCAAGACACCATGGATGCCCCATCTCTGAAGGTGCCCAAGGCCACGTCCATGGCAGGGATTGGAACTGGGTGGGCTTTAAGGTCCCCTACAACCCAATGATTCTGTGGTTCTATGATTCTGTGATATCTGTTTAGGGTCAACAGTTAGAGTTGATGACCTTGCTGGTCTTTTCCAACCCTAACGATTCTCTGATTTTATTCTTAATTCTAACCAGTGAAAAATTAGACAGCTGGTCATCATTAGAAAATAGTCCAGAATGGTGACCACCAGGTGGCACTCCCTAACACTGTACACAAAAATGCTCCTCTCTCTTCGCAACAGAGATTTTAAAAACAGTTTGCACATTGCACACAGTGCAGTTAATTTCTCATCTTGAGCCAGCAACACAAGATTTCATGGCACAGCCAGTGAATTCAAACTCATTTGAAGTAATTTCTCAGAATAATTTGCCAAGTCAACTGATTTTTTACTGGATATCCTTTAGACCTCCACTATTTTTTTTTATTAACACATCTTAAGTAAAATACATAATTAATTACAGATAAAACCACGGCTCATTGTAACTTTTATTGCAAATCAAATTAAAACGTCATACATCCTCACACTGTTTTTAAAAAGGACTTGAAAAGCTTTTAATGATCTCCTCCAACCAAGATTAAGTATCCTTCAGGAAAATATGCTTTAGTCAACACCAGGTTTGGGGCTTCAAAGAGGATTAAATGGGTAGAACTCACTACTCTGTTCTACATCCAACCACGTCAAACAGTCCTTAAAATCTACAAATATAAAACTTCCCCTTCCCTTTCCCCTCCCATCTCCAAATCAGTAGTTAAAAGATGGAAAGCCACACAGTCTAAGTCTTGTACATTAATTACTTGTCTTATGTTTACGTATGAACCAAGTAGTTCAGTGTTGAATGTGTGAATTCAAGTATTTCCAGATGTGTGCAGTGATCCTGCCGTGTTTTCACAGCCTGCAGTTATCGGGTGTTTTCTTTTGGCGGCTGCATTAGGCACAAAAGCTAACAATTTTATTTTAAATTGTGGTTTTTGAGTAAGAAATATCCCCGGATATCAGAGTAGTGCCCCGATAACGAGGGCTCTGATCCAGCAAAGCTCTCCAAGCCGATCTTAACGTTTAGTGTTTGAATCCCTTCGTGCTGACTGAAATCTCCAGAATAACCACAATCAGAGAATTCCAAACGCAACGTGAATCACATTGACAAATTAAAACTGCAGTAATAAAGCATTTCCAGTAAGATCTGCTAAGGTAAAGTTCTCATTTTTTCTTTTAAAATGGACTGGTTTTGCTTTTTTTCCCCACCTATCAGGCTATATATTATGATTATTTCTCATGCTCGTGTTTCACAACACAAACAAAATACTGAGGACTGTTGATTTCCAGACTTACTTTGCAGATGAAACACCAATAACGGCATTTTCAGCACATGAGTAAAATGTTCTCAGCCTGCAAAAAAGTGCAAAGTGAAAATCCAATCTCCACCCTGGCAACGCCTGAGCGCTCCTGCCCACCCCAGCAGGAAAATTGCCAATTGAGCAAGCGGCAAAGATGATAGAAGAGGTCTGTCATGCAGAGAGATGTGCTGTAAGCAAGGGAGCACGGCCGTAAAATCCTTAGGATGAATAAATTGGTGCATAATGCAAAAAAAAAACCCCACTAACTTCAGAAAGCTTAGCAGGAGCTAACAACTTGACAAACCCTTTCCTATTCCTGATTTCGTTTTGATAGGCACTAATTAAAGTCCTGCCTGGCAACTTCCTGCGAAATCAGAAGAGCTTGAGAGAGTCATCACTCATGTTTTCAGACTTTTGAGCCATTCTCCCCCATGCACACCTACCTCCATCCACATGTGAGATTAAACAGTCCAGACAAGATGAAATGCAGCGCTCATACAGTTTTATTTGATTTATTAAAAGGAGAGAAGTCACCAAGTGGGAGGAGGATAGGTCAAACATTATAGATCCTTACAAAAATCTACAAGCTTCGCTCTTGATTTTCAAACATCCCTTTCAGATTGGTGCTGTGGTTGTTTTCAAGAAGATATAAAGGTAAAGAAGGGGGCTCGATTCATGCAAGGAAGCCCAGGAAACCTAAGGATGTTGATAAGCAAAGGAGAAAGCAAGAAGAAGTTGGCAAACCGAGCATCCCAGAGCTCGGAGTCACAGCACAGACACTCTTGGCCAAGAGGCAGGACAGCACCTTGAGGCTTCTTTAGTATATTCATTCTTCTGGGCATTATAAGGGATGTACTGAAAAAGAAAAAGCTCCATCTCCCTCCTTTATCCCTCTGGCTTCAGTGGGCCTCAGCCCCAGCTCTGTGACTTGTCACCATGCTCCTTAATTCCATTTATTTCCATAAAAACCTTGAGCTGTCTCAGAAATCTCTCTTTGCCATTTGCTTCTGTGGCCTCACTGGTTCTATTACTCCACTTAGTGTCACAAGCTGGTTCCCTAAGGAGCATGTCCTTTTCCTTCCAGGTGTAGACCTTGATGTAATGAGTGCTGGGATGTCCTGTAGGTAACATTGTCCTCTTAATTGATAACTGGTAGAAAATAGCTGGGGACCACAGATAGCTACTGAATGTGCATTCTGTGATTAGGGCTAGCAGAGTGCCTCTGTTTGAGCATGTATTTAATTCAGCTTTTGTGCCTGGGAGAAAGGAGCAATGACATCTGGTGGTTAGACACTGCAGCCAGGCTAGAAAGAAATTTCTGATGGAAATATGGAATAATTTCCTAAACATTTTCTACCTAAAAATACAACAGTATCTCTGTGACTGGGAGACATTAAATCATGATTTGGTGTGTGCTGGTGGCTTCAGAAAGGTCACCAAAGAATTAAATCTTGTAAATCCCTTGTAAGTCCTTTCCCAGCACCTTTGGTCAGGATTACAGCCGGTCCTCCTTGCTCTGGATCCTTGGGGCAGATGCTCAGATACAATCTGTGCATCTTATGTTCTCCTCCTATGCAACTCTACCCTTCTCCAGTTTCCCATCCCACTCAGCCTCCCCTCCTGCTTTCACCCTTCAGAGGACACAATGATAAATAAGCAAAAAGACATAAACAACAACAACAACAAAATCACAAATGAACATTTTAACCATATTTCTTCACTTTTAAAGAGCACTACAGATTCATTATCTTCATAAAATCACTGAAGGCTTAAGAGGATGCCTCCCCCTGGGCCCAATCTTTGCGGTATTTCTGAGGTCAGCAAGCTTCTTTGTCTTCAGATTAACCTTCTTGAATATGTTAAAGGATAAACCTCTTTACAGAGCCCTACACCCTCCACAGGTCCTTTGGTAAGCACATCCCTTCATCCCATGTAATGTAGGGGAGAAAAATGTCCTCAAATTCACAAATTTGTTGAGCCAAATAAGAAAAATAAATCTAGGCCATGATAACTTTTGTTGGTGTAAAATACAAGCAAAATACTGTGATGGAAGACAATGTGTTAGTGCCTATCACATCACAAAGTACAAATCACAATTTCCTTTGAAGAACAACAAGTTAAAATGATTTTTCAAATTAGTGAGATTTTTCAACATTTGTGAACAATTTTAATTCAAGAGAGATTTTTCACCAAGTTTATTCTTGTCATCCATTATATTAGACTAACAGATACACGGGCATGCATTCCCTGTAGATTCTGTTTTGCCCCATACATACATATTTTTACAAAGAGATGCCAGTCAGTATCACTTTCATCCAGGTCATCACTGAACGATTATCTTGTCTTACTTGGGAACAACAAAAATTAAGACTACCACCCTTCAAAATCTGGTACATGAACAGAAGGCAAATGATGACGTAGGCGAGCTAAACCCATTGACCCATCCAGTGGCAAAAAGTAATATTTCCTGGTGGCATTTGCATCCCAAAATGTAACATTTCTGGCAGCATCCTGAGCTGACATCAGGGTCATACAATGGTGTAGCAAAGATTTCTCTATGACCATCTCCCAGATATGTCGCAGCCTATTTGTTCCATCAGATTACTGACTGGGTGACATTATTCTGACCTTGTAGTGAATAGAGTGTAAGTATAATATAAACAGAAAACAATTTTAGTCCAAAGCTGAATTCATAAATGGAAATTGCAGTACAGTATTTAAGTCAACACAGAAACTGGGGTTTGTGATTTGATGCATCTACATTCAGGTTTGTCATATGAATGAATTTCTAAGAGATGTGCTACAAATGCAAGCAAAAATTATAAACTCAACACAGACATTAATGGCTGATGGTCTTTGCCCTCTGTTATGCAGAAGGTGAGACTGTATAATCATAGTGGTATCTTTAAAATCTCTAAATAAAGAACTCCCCTTATGATTAAAACATCACAGACCTCCAGGAGGAAAGGAAGTTATTGTCTCCCCTTTACGGAGTCAGAAATTAGGCACAGCTTTACACCAGCCACAATTATCCTCTCCACCTATTTGTTCCTAATGGCTCACTGTGTGGAAAACTTCCACTGTGCAAATAACTCGTGAAAACAACCATTTTTAGTCTTGACCCCATGACAAAATAGCCTCGAATGTGCAGTTGCAGGTGTGTCCTTTCAGATATCAGTGGGAAGCTCCCAAGATGGGGATGGAAGGACAGAGTTCCAGGGTGTTCCAGGCGCTGCAAGCAAGCAGGCGGGTGGTTCTGCCATTGGCACTCTGTAGTGCTCTGAAACATGCAGGAGATGGGCTGTCCATGAGCCAAGAGGACCGTGGGATGGTCAGGTAGCTCCTGGGCCACCTTTTCTGCAGGACTTCATCCCAAGGCATGCTGAGAGCGGAGGTCTGAACACAAGGAGCTGCCTCTTATCACCGGGGGAAATTTCAGAGGGATTTGGTGCTTCACATAGCTGCTTTCTAAAGAGGAGAATGTGAGCTGTATAATTTGGATTTTGTATGCCAGACCTCTGCAGAGACTCTGGATTCTCATCAGAAATGCCTCGTAGAAAGAAAGCCTGCAGGGAAGGGCTATTTTATTTGCTTTTGAATTCTAATAGCAGTCTATTTTGTGCTGTTACCAAGCGCATGGAAAGCATCTAGATTCTCTAGAGAAAAAGATCCCTGGGAGATGCATTGTATTTACTTCTTGAATAATATTCTGCATGGCAATGGTGGCCTATAAACATCAATGTGTTCCAGCGTGGGAATGACCAAAAGCTGCTGTAGCTGGATTGGACTTCACCCATGTTAAATGGCATTGGTGATTGTAGCTTCCTATTGTGAGACTGATGCACATGTTTTCATGGCAAAAAAGAAGGGTAGAGCAAGTATGAGGCAATAGGTCTTGGGAATATCTGGAATAGAGGTTTCAGTTCTGCATTAGATTTGAGATGGGGAGGATGTTGGGTTGGATGAAGAGAAATTCAGGGAATTAGAGCAGAAAGTGCTTTGGGCAGATGGGATTAAGCATTCCTTAGCACCCCTGATCTGGAAATTTCCAAGTGGAGGCAAGAGCAAACTCCCAAGGAACTCCGTTCCCACCTGCTTTTGCTATGGGAAATTTGGTCACCTCCAGAGCAGATCTTTCTTTAATTCTGTGGAGGAAGATGTTCACTCTGGCCATCATGCAGTCATATTGCTTTCTGGATTGCCTTTTCTCCGCCATGACCATGATGGATGTCTCCATGCCCCCTGGTGGCCTCTACACAGCCTTCATACTTTCCACACTTGTAACCCATCTGACCCAAATGAATAACCCACCCCAAGGATGGTGTCAGCATCCCAAGAAATGACAGCTCTTCCACTGGAATGGGATCCCAGGGAGTGAGATCACTGCCAGTCTTCTGAAGTGCCATTTTCTTTTCCTACCAGCACAAAGCAGCAAAAGGAATCAGTCCCTATGTGATCAGAAATATAAGTAGGAAATAATAACAGCAGCATTCTGGTCACATTCTGCCCTGCATGGCTGACTCCTAGGAACTCAAGTGATTCTAGCAAAGGGTGTACCTGAAGCCTTAATGCTCGCAAAGCTTTCCCGTCTCCAACAAATGGCCCTATCTAACTAATCCTCATCTCCTATGTGGAAGATGGAAAGAAAACATCATGGACTAGGAAATGGGAACAAAAAAAAAGTTAAACATACTGCTTGAAGCTACCTGGTGAGTTATGATCCGACTCAGGACTGGAATTCTAGGACTCACGACTCCCAGCCAGTTGCTAACTCAACTTTGCAGCTGCAAGGCCATTTTACTGGAAATTAAACAGCACTGCTTCCTGACTTCTGTGAGTTTTGCTACCAGCTAGAGGAGCACAGCCTCCAGGGTTGCCTAAGTACCTTTTGCCAAAACTGAATCGTAATGTGGCTTATGCAGTTTTGCTTGATTTACTTTGTTCCTTTGATGTGCAAGGATTTAGTGACATGCTTAGTAATACAGTAGCATGAGAGACATTGCATAAAATCAAATCACTGCTGGGGCAGATGCTTCCAGATTTAAAGGCCCGATTGGTACCACAGACACGTAGCTGTCTAACTGCAGGCTGTTTCGCCTGAAACTCAGGTTGTAAGGGCTTCTCAGGACCCCTTTTAGTCCCCAAACTGCTGTAACAAGGCTTAGGAGTCATTACTTGAGCTTCAAGGTGACTGTTTAGATCAGCAGTAGCTGCTCTGTGACATTCAGGCTGTACCAGTGTCTCTAAAGGTCTGCTTTCAGCTCTGATTCATCAGCCAGTGTCACCCTTCTCCCCTCCCTTCCCTGCTTTGCCAGCTGTGGACATGGCCAGGGTGACCTACATGCTTGTCACCTCCAGGCTGGGTTTTACCTTCATTCACAGTTTCTAAAAGAGGACATGAAGCAGATGGACAGATCCTGGAAGATTCACAGAGGAGCCACTTCATGGCCTGGGACATGTCAAGTGACACTGAAGTGCCAGTGATGCATCAGTTCCCAAACACAGCCAGGCTTTCCCTGCGATGCATCAACCCCATCTCGTAGGAGCAGGGCAGCTCCCACATCTGAGGATGAAGCATGTGTCATCGGGAAAAATCTTAATCTGTAGGAATGAGGTGGGGGTTTGTGACTATATAGCTTTCTCAATCTATCTTTCCCATCCTGTTCTACTCGAATCCATCCTATTCTCTTCCACGGGATTCAAGTGGATACACACTGGGATGCTCAGGGTACAGAACAAATGGTGTCTGAGTTTTCCTTCCCAGAGATGGGATTCATCTCGTGGGGATCAGGATTTACTCTAAGTGAATTATCCAAGTTGTCACTTAGCAGGAACAGTTAGAGCACAACACCAAGGAAACAATGTCATCTTCACTCCTTAATCCAGATGGAAAAGGAATGATCAGAAATGAAAAAGACAACTTTTATTTGTTTTAGTTTCCCTTCATAATGCATTACAGCAGTTCCTCAGACTGTGATCCTCCACAATACAATAGGAGCACAAGGTCAAGGGCTGCAAGCCTGCACTGTACTGATAAGAAGGGATGCCCCAATCTATAGGTTATCACTGCCTTTGAGAGTAAAAATTATACTGCTGGGAAAACAAAGGCAACACACAATCTCTGCAATAAACAATGTGGAAGCTTCTTCAAGTTACTGGCAAGAAGCTTGAAATACTTCCAGTTTGGCAGTATCTGAAGGATTCAAGCAGTCTCAGTATCTCCTCTGCTCTGGTTTTGACAAGAACAAAATCCTGGGCCATGCCCAAGAGCTGCACGCACTGTAGATTGCTATTGGGGATTTAGGTTGGAAAATTTGGTACTGAAAATCCTCCTTGTGAAATATTGTCCCCGAATCTCCCATGAAACTACGAATAAATCACACGCAATGTTTCCTAAAGTGTCCTGGCCTCTGCTAAGAGCATAGCCAATATCCTCCCACAGAGTACCTTTGTGCAGATCGGAGACCTGATCCAGTGAATCATCAGACAAGGTCCATGTGCTACTGCAGAGCTCGTTGCAGGAGCACAGCCAGATGCAGACCCCTTGGTAGCAGGTACAGAAACCAGCTATTAGATTGACTCATGTTTCTAACCCCTAGCATTTTCCTCCTTGTTACCTGCACCTGGTAAAGGCTTTTCTGGTAACGGGATCATTTATAATGAAACACATATTTTTTAATCCACTGTTCTGCCTCTTATCTAGTTCTCAAATTAAGGTATCAATCCCCAGTTATCACAGAAAAGCCCCCCAGCCCAGGAGCCATCTCTGTGTCAGCAGGTGGTGCAGGAGCAGGTCTTACAGAGCTGGAGGGCGTTGCAGCTTCCATCTCTGCCTGCCTGCATCTCTGAATGCTCCCACTGAATTCAGTGAGATGGGTAGAGTCCATCTTGGGAGCACAACTTTAGAGCAAAATACATGTAAGAGAAATTCTTAAAGATACAATGCAAAGGGCAGAGGTGACGAGGCAGGAAATGGGATCCAGGTAGTTCCACACAAAAAGGTGGGAGATTTGAGTTAAAGCATAGGTTTGTATTTAGTCTGCCGGTGAAACAAAGAGATAAGGAGGTGTTAGAAATTATCAGGGTGACTTGGAGCACCCAAAACTCTGTCCCAGCCCTAAAAAGAAGCGATATCAGCCCTGGTTCAGTGCAGTCCTTGGTGGTGTGATGTTATGAGACCTCTGCTGCCACCTAGTGACAAAAAGGAAGAAGTACCTGGGAAAAAAGAAAAGAAAGGAAAGGGGAAAGGAAAGGGGAAAGGAAAGGGGAAAGGGGAAAGGAAAGGGGAAAGGGGAAAGGAAAGGGGAAAGGAAAGGGGAAAGGGGAAAGGAA
>NW_024963479.1:0-1297 GCF_019238085.1 Lagopus leucura | reverse complement strand
GAGGAGAGCAGTGGGGCCAAAGGGAAGGGAGTGGGGCTGGAAGGAGAGCAGTGGGGCCGATGGGAGAGCAATAGAATCAATGGGAGAGCTATGGGGCCAGCAGGAGAGCAGTGGGGCTGATGGGGGGCAATGGGGCCAGGAGGAGAGCAATGGGGCTGATAGTGAGGCAGTGGGGCTGGCAGGAGAGCAGTGGGGCTGAAAGGAAAGCAGTGGGGCCAGAAGGAGAGCAATGGGGACAATGGGAGGGCAGTGGGGCCAGGAGGGGAGCAATGGGGCAGGTGGAGAGCTATGGGGCCAGGAAGGGAGCAGTGGGGCCAGGAGAAGAACAGTGGGGCAGATGGGAGGGCAATGGGGCTGGTAGGAGAGCTATGGGGCCAGTGGGATGGGAGTGGGGCTGACGGGAGGCAATGGGGCCAGGAGGGGAGCAATGGGGTCAATAGGAGAGGAATAGGGTAAATGGGAGGGCAGTGGGGCCAGGAGGGGAGTGATGGGGTCCGGAGGAGAGGAGTGGGGCTGAAGGGAAGGAGTGGGGCTGGAAGGAGAGCAGTGGGGCCAGGAGGAGAGCAATAGAGTCAATGGGAGAGCTATGGGGCCAGCAGGAGAGCAGTGGGGCTGATGGGGGGCAATGGGGCTGGTAGGAGAGCAGTGGGGCCAGTGGGAGAGCAATAGAGTCAATGGGAGAGCTATGGGGCCAGCGGGAGAGCAGTGGGGCTGATAGGAGGGCAGTGGGGCCAGGAGGAGAGTGATGGGGTCTGGAGGAGAGGAGTGGGGCCGAAAGGAAGGGAGTGGGGCTGGTAGGAGAGCAGTGGGGCCAGTGGGATGGAAATGGGGCCGATGGGAAGGCAGTGGGGCCAGGAGGAGAGCAATGGGGTCAATGGGAGAGCAATGGGGCCGATAGTAAGGCAATGGGGCCAGGAGGAGAGCAGTGGGGCTGAAAGGAAAGCTATGGGGCCAGAAGGAGAGCAATGGGGCCGATAGTAAGGCAATGGGGCTGGCAGGAGAGCAGTGGGGCTGAAAGGAAAGCTATGGGGCCAGAAGGAGAGCAATGGGGACAATGGGAGAGCAGTGGGGCCAGTGGGATGGAAGTGGGGCTGATGGGAGGGCAGTGGGGCAAGGAGGGGAGTGATGGGGTCCGGAGGAGAGCAGTGGGGCCAAAGGGAAGGGAGTGGGGCTGGAAGGAGAGCAGTGGGGCCGATGGGAGAGCAATAGAATCAATGGGAGAGCTATGGGGCCAGCAGGAGAGCAGTGGGGCTGATGGGGGGCAATGGGGCCAGGAGGAGAGCAATGGGGCTGATAG
>NW_024963478.1:1403-2600 GCF_019238085.1 Lagopus leucura | reverse complement strand
GGGGAGCCCCCTGACATCATTCTCGCCTCCTCTGGTACAGTACTGGGAGATGCTGCAGAGTCCGTTAGCCTGGACTTCCTCCCCCCCCATCAACAGCTGCTCCTGCACTGACCTTCACTCACACTCTGATGCCGTCCACTTCCAGCACAAGCTGACCTGCAAGGCACAGAAAGGAAATGTGGGATTAATGCCAATGCAGAAGCCCACGGCTGTGTCACCACCACATATTGCAGCCTTGGGAAGTCAGCTACAACTACAACCTTGGTCAGAATTAAAACAGGCACAGTACATCGATTGTGACCTCTAAACTGAAGTAATTGTCACGATCAGAAATAAATACTGAAATCGCCCACTTAACTGTTCGTGGTTACCTCCAAACTCTTTTGCTTTTGGGAGAATATGGACTCAGAATTGAAGGATACAAGAAAAATGACATCTGCTTCACTGGAGATGGTTAAGCTCCAGTAAGTAGGACTCCAAAATGAAAAGGTTTTCTACTCCTTATAAGGCAGAAAGTGATGGGATGATTGCCTACGCCTGCAGAAAGCCTGGTCTGCTCTGCCACAGGTGGCTGAATGACACAAAAGCTGAGCTGCCCGTTCAGCAGCGCATGGGGCATGGAGCGGGCATGGGGCACCAACACACGGGATGTCAACATTCCTCGGGCATTTTCCCATCAGAAGGGAACTGCCTTCTCCCTGCCATGCCATGTCCACACCGCTCCTCAGACACAGCACAGAATCCATGCAAACGTTCTTTTCTCATCAGGGTAGTTTTTAACAGACCCAAGCAATGAGACATCAGGTCACTGTGTGGGCTGCTGGGTGACACCGCCGTCACTTCCAAGCCATTGCTTCCTAGTGGCAAATAAAGTAAAATACTTTAAGAAAACTTCACACAGAGATTGCATACTGTACATTTCTTTTACACAAAGCAGAAGGACAAAACAGGAGATGCGTGCAGCTGCATCAACACCCCAGTTGCTAAAAGAGTGCAAAGACAGAAAGATCAAATGACAATACATTATTCTAATACAAGGACTGCTCATCAGCACCCATTACCCAAGGAGCAATGCAGGGAAGATTGTTGCATTTCTTCTTCTCCTAGCCAGAAATTGGTTTTCCTACCTTACAAAGGAAAAAAAGCCTGACGTAGTGCTGACAGGGCAGGCAGGTGCGGCACACCAAAGCAGTAGGA
>NW_024963478.1:0-1393 GCF_019238085.1 Lagopus leucura | reverse complement strand
TCGGTGACTCCACCACCTCCCTGGCAGTCCATTCCAGTGCCTGACCACCCTTTCCAAAAAGTAATACTTCCTCATGTCCAGCTTGAATTCTCTCTGGTCTTTCTCACAATCCTTCCAGTACTTCAGCACATTTGGCCAGGAGAAATACATTGCCATGTCCTGCACTCTCAGCTGTCCTTTCCACACACTCATCTGTGTACCAACAGATACACAGGCACCAAGAAACCAACAGCTACACACAGTCATAACCCAGGGCAAGGAAATCTCAGACAATCCTAAGTGAAAGCACTACTTTTCTGAAACACTGCCTCAAGCTCCTCATGCTCCCCCTCAGCTCTTTTCTCAGAAGCCCACTCCTCTGCTTTTTCCTTCTCTTCCTCTGATTGCTTGCATTTGCGTGCAGCCAGGGCTTGGGAGAAAGCTGGGATGCAAACTGCAGACAACTGTCCTAGGAATGAACAAACAGAAAGCCTGCGCAGAAAGACAGTGCATCAAGTCCAGGTGCCTGCTGTGTACCTGTAGCTCTCTTTGGTGCCTTCTCTAGCTCTGTCTTGTTCCTCAGCCCTTCCGCACGGCCACGCTGCAGTGGAAGGCCAATGGCGTCAGTTTCTCGCAGAGAGAAAGCAGGAAATAGTTGAAGAGCAACTCTTTGGAAAAAGATTTTAGCACAGCCAGCCACTACCTTCAAGTTTTCAAGCGGAGTTTCTTAAATTTGCCTCTCCACTCTGTAACATTATGCCTTTCTTACAGTCCACACAAGGCACTTTCCCCTCTCCTCCATCACACGCACCCTTTCATACAGTCCTACTTAGATGAAGGTACCCAAACTACAGCTCACAAAACGTTCTTACCCACAGAGGCTTTCCACTTCCCCCTTCCTCAGTAAGAGTCAATCGAATCCCATGCTCCATCTCTAAAACAAAGTATAGCCTTTCCATGTCACAGAAAGCAGTTGCCAATAGAATCCTTGTCCTGTTAGCCCACGTCCACCAAAATCCCTCAAATACAGCATTTCTACAGCCAAAACAAAATCATTTTTTCAACTGAAATGCACTTACAGAAAGTATTACTAGTCTCATTCCTGCTGAGAGAGTGGCAAATGAACCCACATCTGTCTGACAGCTCTACAATGCACAGAGCACAGCTGCACGAGCAAACACAACGCTATCAGGTTATCACGAACTGGGAAACACACTTCATTCCTGAGTCAAACAACTGTCAGTACAAGTACCTCCACAATGCTAGGCCTCTTCAAGGAATTAACACAGCTCTAAGAACCACCATTTACACACAGACTCGTATCGCTCTACTGACACCAACAGCCACTATCGGCCTCTCTATTGCTTCCACTGTAGCTTCCAGGACAGCACTGCCATCAGTCACTCTTTCCTCT
>NW_024963477.1:0-1065 GCF_019238085.1 Lagopus leucura | reverse complement strand
GCTGCAGAAACTAACGCCTGCCACAAAATAATTGAAGTGCTGAAGAAAATATTAAAAGCCAGGGATCTCACAGGCCCTTCGAGGGGAGGAACACCACAAAAATAAAAGCCTGCCTGCTTTACACTCTCTTGAGCCATCTCCTCTTGCCTAAGAGGCAATTTCAGCAATTTCTTTTACTCCATCCTGAAAAGTAGAGCCAAAGAGGACACAGCGCCGGATGTCCGTGCTGGGGAGCATCAGCCCTTGTCACGATGCATCAAGCAGACAGTTCTTATTTCTATTGGCAGGGGCTTGGGGAATTCCTGTGCCTATGGGAATTGCACAAACATTCCATCTGCTGTCTCCTGACAGCACAGCAGCGACAGGGCTGAGACAAGAGGCAGCAAGGGCTGCTTTTCCTTGATGGTGAGGGGGAAGGGAAACAGTTACACAGTCCCTCTTTACAGAGAGCTTTTCAGAATCCACTTTAAGGCTATACAAAGCCTTCTCAGAAAAAAAAAAACAAGTGGCTCCAGATGCAGACAAAACAGGGCCAAAGTCCAGAGCCATTCCTTGACCACATTCGGATTCAGCTGCAGCAACAGACCAGGCAGTCTGCTGCCTTTCACATCAAATGGAGCATGGGAAGGCTTCGATCTGCTCCCTGACCCCAGCCATGCCCCTCAAGTCTGTTCCTGCTTAAAATACCAGCACTGATTAGATTCCTATGTCTCATGATGAGATCACGATGTCTCCACGATTCCTTGTCTCAACCTGGAGAGTGAGAGGAAAATGCACAGGCATTGCAAGCAGGGCCAGGTAACCTGGGAGGAGTATGGGGATGCTGCTGGGCTGAATAGAGTTGGGGTCAGGAAGACCAAGGCTCAACTGAAACTAAACTTGGCAAGGGGTGCAAAGAAGAGCAAGAAAGGCTTCTACTGGTACATCAACTGCAAGAAGAAGTCTTGGAGGGCATACTCCCTCCTTAGTGAGCAAAACAAGCAGCTGGGAACAACAGACAAGGAGAAGGCTGACTGGAAGGAGAACTGGTGGCTCATCTGCTGGAAGGCAGGTGTGGATAAACAA
>NW_024963476.1:0-2718 GCF_019238085.1 Lagopus leucura | reverse complement strand
TAAATTACTTGGCCTCATTCTTCTCCCCAGTCACTGTATCTCAGCATGATCATTAGTTGTTAATTATTCTGCACAAGAGAAACTTCAATTACCACAATAAGCCTCACTGGTCTTAAGTAACTTCACATATACAAAGCACAGAAAAAGTGAAATACAGATACAAGATAACCTCTGGTAAAACACTGTTAATAGTTATCATAGTATATACTGTTAGTTAATACACTGAATGCTAACTGTAAACTTCTCTCAGTAAGTCGTAAGACCACTTTCCCATCTCTTCTTGCTCAAATATCTTTTCTGAACAGCCATGAAGCTGATCATGAGTGTCACACAAATTGCTTCTGGCAAAGGCTTATTCATCTGCCTATAAAGAGGTTTTGTTTTCCTTAAAATGAAGCAAACACATTACTTCCAAATACAACCACATAGCAGCTTAGTCAGATTGTAGTATCTCCTAGAGCAGGGACTAGCAAGATCTCAAGGTGAGCTGAAGTTCCCACTCCCAGGCCAATGCTGTTAAAGAAGAATGTCCTCTGTGGTCTCCACAGCACAGATCCACATCCAGCTCTGCCCACGCAATCTCTTCAACATGCATCAGGGCGCCCGTGAATGAAAATTATGGAAAAAGGTAAGTTTAAAAACTGATCCATGAAAAGCAAGTCTAGAAGTTATCTCTCCAACCAGAAGGAAAGCTCTGCCTACCACATCAACTCAGCAGTGCCTTCATATTTCAGAAATCCGTCACCTACACTACTCAACAAATTACTAAGTCACCTACTTCAACTACTAATTAATGGAGAGTTCAGTCAAAATAACTCTACTCCCCAAATCTGAGGGTGAGCCTTGCACCAGAGGCTCTCACCACGATCTTGGAAAAGAATCTGCTGTTCCAGCTATTTCTGAATCCTTGACAAATGCACAAATTTCCTGAAGGTCTGAGGTAACAGCAAGTTCCTCTGCATCTGCTATCTTTCCCAACAGCTTCAGAGTTAGGAACCTCTGCATCACAGCTCCCCTAAAGTTACATTCAGGGAAACCAGAGGATGACAGGCGTGGCACTAATTGACACTGCAGTGAGAATAAAGAAACGCATAAAGAATAAAGAAATTTCACTCCCTCTAGAACAACAAAAAAAAAGATTTAAGAAAGAATTGTGACCTCCTGCCTTTAGAAAGACCTTAAAAACCAACCAGAATAAATCCAACTCTCCAAATTGCCCTACTGGGCCACTCTAGCAGGCAGCGATCACAAACCATAGGAAATCACCATCAGCATGACAGAAGTAAACAATGCTGCCATAAAAAAGGTCCCACGTGCATATCCATAAAGCAGCACCTTCAGATTGCTCCTAAAGGTGGGGAACAATTCCCACTCCGAAAAAAAAAAAAAAAAAAAAAAAAAAAAAAAAAAAAGAGGAAGAAGCGTTTGGATGAAGGAAAGAAAGCTACAAAACCGCCCACTGCACACACAGACAGCCACACACGTCCCATCTCCAAGAGAAAAGGGACTTCGCGGCAGCAAAGGCCTCAAAGAGACGGAAAAAAAGCCACACAACCAACCGTTCCGCATCTGTGTAACAAACGAGTCCGTGTTTCTCCATAGGGCAGAGCGCTGCTGCGCTCCCACAAAGCAGCCGGCGCTCCGTGCCCGCTGTCAGAGCCGGAAGGGGCCCTTCGGGACAGCGTTTCCTGCGAGGAAATACTGGGATGCGATTTTTTTTTTTTCCTTCTCTCCTCCATTTGAAGGAGAACTGCTGAACGCCACCAAGCCGAAGCCTTTTTAGAGGCGTTACGACGGGGCGCAGCCACAAAGCGCTGTCATCCTGAACAGCCACGCAGCGTTCAAGCCTTTAAAACGTCGGGACTAGAAAATAATAATAATAATAATAATAATAATAATAATAATGAAAACAATGATGATAATGATAATAAAAAAAAAAAAAAAGGAAATAAAAGCAGAAGGCCGCGTCTCCCCGCGGGCCCAGCCCTCAGCCCCCGCCTCCCAGGCGGCACCGAGCCTCGCCGCCCTTCTGCTCCCCCCCCCTCCTCACCCGCAGCTCCTCGAAATCCGCCATTTTCTACGCGCTGCCGCCCGCTCCGCCGCCGCCGCTGCCGCCACAGCCACAGCCGGGCCGCGCCGCCACCATCGTGCGCCGCCGCGCGCCCTCGTCACGTGACCCGGGGGTGGGGGGGTGGCGGAGGCGGGAACTGAGCGCCGCCTCACGCAGCCCCGCGCTTCAGGGACGGGAGGGAAAAGGGGCGGGCGAGGAAGCGCGGATCGCTAATTGAAAGCAGTCGTGTCGTTTGTCACGGTGATGGTGGGATGCGTTTTGCGGATTGGAAAAGACAGAAAAGCAGATGTTTGTGGAGAAGTAAGCACTGAGGTGCAGCTGACAACACTGTTTTCAGAAACACACAGGGACCGTTAGCAAGTCACAGCAATCACTGAGTCACAGTGTTCAGTGCCCTGGGACCAAACGGATTTACTGCCATGAGAATCATAAAGTCACAGAACCACTACAGTTGGAGGAGACCCCTGTCATCCTCACCCCTGCACGCCAACTGATTGCAACCCCACAGAAAACCAAAGGATCATTAGGACTGGAAAGCACCTCCAGAACTCCCAGCCCACAGAATGGCCCTGGTTGGAAGGGACCTCAAGGATCATGAATTTCCAACCCCCTGCCACACGCAGGGCCACCAACCTCCACATTTCATA
>NW_024963475.1:0-29841 GCF_019238085.1 Lagopus leucura | reverse complement strand
TGGTGACGCCCTGGAACAGGTTGCCCAAGGAGGCTGTGGATGCCCCAGCCCTGCAGGCATTCAAGGCCAGGGAGTTGGAACCGGATGATCATTGTGGTCCTTTGCAACCCAGGCCGTTCTGTGATTCTATGATTCTATGATTCTATGATTCTATGATTCTATGATTCTATGATTCTATGATTCTATGATTCTATGATTCTCCTCCTTGACACAGCAGTTTGTATAATTCAGGACATGACAGCATTACAGGAAGTCTGCCTCGTGGCTTCCAGACATGCGAGTCATCAGCAGTGACTCAAGGAAAATCACACAGTGCTTCGTGCACTGCAACTTCCTCTGCGTCACTTAAGCGATGCACTCTGCCATGAAGGATGGATTAATGTCTTGGGGGCAGAACTTTATCTATTATTTATTGCTGTTCCAGCTTGGATGGGGCTCTGAGCAGCCCTATCAAAGGGTTGGAACTGTAGATGATGTGTAAGGTCCTCTCCATCTGAGCCGATCCGTGAGGCTGGGATCTGTGCTCTGGACTGGGGGGTCAGGAGGGGAGGGCAGAAGGGCGATGGTGCCCGTGGAGGAAGAGACGTGGGTTTAACGAGGAGAACGCATTTGTACAGCCCGGAAGAAGGACTGCTGGATGTCAACAGAGGGGATGAGCTGGGGAAAACACGAGCAAAAAATGACGGCAGTAACTGAGAGCGCGCGAAAGCCGTGAAAGAGACCGAGAAACGCGGCCGTGTGGGGAAGGAAGGGCGAGGGCTGGGGGAGCGGGACGGCGGGGGGCAGGGCGGGGAGGGAGGCAGCGCGCTGATTGGCTGCCGGCGGGGCTCGCCAGAGGCCGGCCCGGGGCTGGAGGTGGGCGGGGCGTCAGCTCTGCGGTTGCCGTGGCGACGAGCCGCCTCGGCCAGGCGTAGCCCGCAGCGGTTGCCATGGAGACGCGGCTGCGGGCGGGAGGACGTGAAGGTTGGCGGGTACGGGTAACGGGTATGGCAGCCATGCATCTTGCTCCCTGCTCTCTCCCCGCTGTCTTCCCGCACTCTTGCAGGCGCTCATTGCTTCCATCTGCCTTGTCCCGACCCCGCACTGCGCCTGCCAGCTGCTCTCCTGCCTCCTAGGCCTTCTCACCCTCCATCCCACAAGCTGATCCCCACCTCCTCCCCCACTTTCTCTCCTTCCCGCTTTTATTCCCCATTCTCCCTCTGAACCCCATCCCCCCTTCACTGCACCCCTGCTGTGGAACAGCTGTGATGTGCCTGACGGAAACTCAGCATGTGCATTACTGCTCTGTGGAGCAAACCAGCTGTGCAGGGGAGGTGGACCAGGTGACATTAAGGATCCCTTCCAACCCCAACAAATGCATGATTCTGGGTGGTAGTTTTCTTTCTCATCCTCTTTTTTGGTGGTTTTGTAAGGAATGCAGGTGATGCTGCACCAGCTCTGCTGGAATGTTACAGCCATTACTGCTGGAGCACTGGAAGGATAAGCGAGCGTGCATTCCTCCTGCTTTGAGCACAGCTATAGGGATAGGGGGCAGGTGGGGGGTTCTGTGGAGTTCTGAAGCTTCTCACCATTCACTCTGAATTGTTCTCCAGCATCACCGTGCTCTCCTTGGGTTGGGAAGTGATTTGCTCAAACGTGGAATGCAGTGCCGTGCTGCCAGAGTGACACCTGATGAGTAACAGCTGTGACTGATTTACCATCAAGCCACCATTTTCCTTTGCTAAAAGAGGCTGATAGAAATCTCACCGTGCTGAGATAAGGGCTGACAGGGGTATCTATCAGTTGGTTCTTCCTGGATGTGCTCTGTATTATTAGATTTTAATGGTCATTTTTGCTATTTGCGCTGCATGGCTAAGCTGTGCTTGCTGTAAGATGTTGTCTCACATCTGGGCTGTCTCCTTGGCCATCTTCTAATGGCATCAGATATATTTTTACTGTTCTTCTTTTGCCTGTCCTGCATCCAGGCAACTGATGCAATTTATACTTAAAATTGCACTGTGAGCTCTATTATGGTCATTACCAAAACTAGTTGGCAGTTAGAAACACTGCTGCTTTTAATGGCAAAATGCTCTCTGTTCCCCTCCTAAAACACATTTCCAAGAAATACAGGACTCTGCAGTGGAGAGCAATACTCTGAAATTACAGAAGTGTATCCTGCCTGTTTATGGGGCAGTCAGTGGAGATGGGCATAGATCCTGTGTCTCATCTTGCAATAAGGACGTATTTTCACCTTCACTCTTTCATATTTTTCTATGAAACCACCATTTATTGTGTTCAAGGTGACACACACACACCTCAGGGTACCTCTGTCCATTCACAAGCGCCATCAGTTCCATGCATGGCAGTGGGGGGAGGTCATTTTAATAGGAGAGCTATTTTTGTAGGAAACCATTGTCATTCATGTTTTATTCCCGTGTTTCAGGTGACACCATGTGTTGCCTTTTAATTTTGGGGCAGTCATAGCAATCTTTTGTAAAATAAGCATTGCTCACTGGAACAGGTTGCCCAAGGAGGCTGTGGATGCCCCATCCCTGCAGGCATCCAAGGCCAGGCTGGATGTGGCTCTGGGCAGCCTGGGCTGCTGGTTGGCGACCTGCACACAGCAGGGGGTTGGAACTGGATGAGCACTGTGGTCCTGTTCAACCCAGGCCATTCTTCTCAACCCTCTCTTTCCAAAACAACCTCTGACTTCAGTTTGATCATCTCAATGAATTAAGAGTTGCAGTCTTATTTTTATTCCTGATGCACAGACATCTTACAGCGTGTGGCTAAGGTTAGCTAACAAAGCATGCATTGATTTTAAAGACCTTTACAAAAGTGTTGTGATATTTCATCAGCTATAGACTGAGCACAGTTTCTTTCAGTGCCTTCAGAGTCCAGAAAGCATCTTGTTGGTGTATTTCATCTTTAATGTTCTGATGGTCAGGGATGGATGAAAAGAAAGATGGAGTTAATGTTTTTAATTGTGGCAGACATCAGATGCGTTTGGAGCAACGGGAGTGGAGAGGAAGATATAAAAAGAACAGATTTTTGTGTAGCACTGCATGTTAGAAGCAAAGAAGCATTGCTCATGAGTGTCCACTTCTGTGTCTTTTACAACCACCATCTATTTCTGCTGACAAAAAGGAAAAGCTACCACTTGTACTATGCTGCAGGCTGTGGCACAGCTTGAAGATTGCTAACAAAAAGGAGAAAATGCAATTTCCTTTTAATTGCCTTAAGGATAAACATAAATTCTAGGCCAGCAGAATTAGAAGACCGTCAGATTACCGTGTCACTGCTGGGTGCATTTGTGAGGAAACAACGATATTCAGATTGCGGTGTGCTTTAGCGTCGCTTTTGCTGATCTGGAAATCTCTTTCTTTTAAGGAGATTAAAGAGGCACCATTTGAAAGGCGTGCTTGTCTGATCTGTTGTTCCCTGCAGCCCTGCTTATCCATCCGAGATTATCTGGAACCACTGACACAGAGCGGTGCAGCACAGGGAGAGAAGCTGCAATGACCCCGCGGGGCTGGGGTAAATCTCCAGAGAGATCTGAGCAGATATTACTTCATTACTGTTGTTATTACTGAACCGTGATGTAGGTGGTACCTCTTGGAGTGGATGGTTTCTCTTCTGCTGAGTTTATGTTTGTGTATAAGGCGAATATGGAGAACAAACAGTAGGAAGAGATAGAAGTGAAGCAGATAAAGGATCAGACCAGATGGGAATAGGGGCACAGGAAGGATATCAAGATAACGGTAGGAAGAGAAGACAGAGGCAACACTGCAGTTGTATTGCTGATGGATGGAAAGGTCCAACAGTGCATTACATGAGAAGGCTGGTGTGGTTTGATTTGTCCTGTCAGAAGTGCCTTTTTTCTTAAAGACACTTTGCAGCTCTTCTTCTGCTGTTCTACTGCTCTTCAGTGCTCAACTAGAAGTGCAGTGTTCCTTTGAGCCGCTGAATCTTCTTGTGCCTCTGTGCCCCATCTGCACAAAGGGAAAAGAAATATTTTCCTGCATCAAAACACAACCGTGTGTGGTGATTAGATTGTGAAATATTATCTCTTCAACGACTCAGTGACAGAAATAAAAGCAAACTCTGTGTCTAAAAGTGACCAACGCCAGTTGATGTAGAGAAGTTTACAGCTTAGATTTAAAATTCAATTATAATTATTATGTACGTAGTAGATGGGATGTGATTAGAGAGCTGGTTTTTCTTAGTTATCAATCTTAATTGTTTTCTACCATCTTCTGCTTCAGATTTATTCCAGTGCTACAAATGGAGAAAGAATGGAAAGAGCTCCTTCAGTGGAAAGAGAAAGAAAGGAAAGAGCGACGTAACTGGCAGTTCCCTGCTCAAAAGATGCTGGACATTGCTGTAAAGCAACTGCATGACATGCATGAAAATTACAACAAACTAAAAGAAGATTTTGTCTATAACCTCAGAATTTTGGAAGAAAGAGATAAAGAGTTGGAATCCTATGATGTCACATTCAGTCATCTGAAAACGTCTGAAAATGCTAAGCAGGCAGAGATTAGCAACCTTAAAATACAGCTGGATAAACTGGAGCAACTTCTTGTCAAGGAAAGAAGAAAAAGAGCTGAACTTCATTATCACTATCAACAAAACCTCGCAGAACACAGGTTAGAGCTGGAACAGTTTTGCAGGTGAGATGCAGATCACTGTAAGTGCCATCACATGCAGTGTACAGGACAACCATGTGAGCAGACCCAGTCAGTTAGCACGGGTTTATGAAAGGCACCTCCTGCTTGACTAACCCAATTTCCTTCTAGGATAAGATGACTGGCTTAGCGGACAAGAGAGAGGCTGTGAGTGTTTACTTGGACTTCAGCAAAGCATTTGATACTGTTCCCCACAGCATTCTCCTGCAGAAACTGACTGCTCGTGGGCTGAACAGATGTACTATCCCCTGGATAAAAACTGGATGGATGGCTGCAAGGGGTTATTGTGAATGGAGTTACCTTTGGTTGGTGTCTGCTCACAAGGGGTGTTTCCCAGGGCTCAGCATTGCAGCAGTTTTGTTTATCATTTTTATCAGTGATCATGACGAGGGGATTAAATGCAGTCTCAGATTGCAGATGACACCAAGTTGAGCGGAGTGGTTGATCTGCTTGAGGGTAGGAAGGCTCTGCAGAGGGATATGGATGGGAGAGATCTATGTGCCAAATCCAATTGCATGACATTCACATGATATTGCCTGGAGAAGAGAAGGCTCTGGGGATAGTTGAGAGCAGCCTTTCAGTGCCTAGAGGGGGTATATAAGAAATAAGGGGACAGACTCTTCAGCAGGGTCTGTTGGGAAAGGACAAGGGGAAATGGTTTCCAGCTGTAAGAAGGCAGATTTAGATTGGATATAGGGAATTTTTTACAGTGGCACAGGTTGCCCAGAGAGGCGGTGGTGCCCCATCCCTGCAGACAGCCAAGGGCAGGGATGGGCTGTGAGCACTGATGGAGCTGTGGGTGTCCCTGCTCAGGGCAGGGGTGGCACCGGATGGCCTTTAGGGCCCCTTCCAGCTGCAACCATTTATGATTTATGACATTCAGCAAGGCTAAATACCAGGCCCTGCACATGGGCCATAACAACTCTATGCAGCAGTGCAGGCTTGGGGAGGGTGGCTGAACGTTTGTCTTTCAGAAAAGTACGTGGTTGAACACGAGCCAGCAGTGTGCCCTGGTGGCCAAGAAGGCCAATTGCATCCTGGCTTGTATCGCAGTAGTATGGCCAGTAGGACTAGAGAAATGATTGCTCCTCCACACTCAGTACTGATGGAAGCACACCTCAAACACTACATTCGGGTTTGTGCCCTCCACTACCAGAAAGACACTGAGCTGTTGGAATGCATTCAGAGAAGAGCAACAGAGTTGAGGGAAACAAGGCTTAAAAGAAGCGGCTGAGGTAACTGCAGTTGTTGTAGTGAGGGAAGATGTCATTGCTTTCTACATGAACCTGAAAGGAGGCTGCAGCAAGGAGAATGTCAGCCTCTTATCTCAGGTGACGAGTGAGGAAATGAGAGGAGGTAAGGAAATGTCCTCTAATTGCACCAGTGGAGGCTTAGATTGGAAATCAAGAAGAATTTCTTCACAAGAAGGATGGTTAGGCATTGAAACAGGCTGATATGTCTGATGGGATCTTTTGAAGTATCACCAAGGGAAGAGCAGTGGGACTGAAGACAAACTGGTGTCATTTGAATTTGCTTATGTGGCAACATCTACTGGTCCGAAAACTGCAAAGAAGGGGAGCAGGGGGAGACAGGAGAGTGGGGGGTAACTGAAATCATGGAAAAATGATCTGCTTGAATTATCCTCAGGGAGCTTCACCAGTGAGTATTCTCTATGAAGGGCTCGAGGGGAGGATATCTGACAGTGTATGAAAGAGGACATCAGCTTTTTAAAGAATGCTGTTCAAATCCTCATGCTGTTTGGTAGCTGAGAGCTGCTGAAACGATTCTGATGTTTTACATGAGGAAAACAAACGCTGAACTTAGCGAACCATACAATGTGCTCTGCATTGTGTGACCTTTCAAATTGAAACTGGATATCTGGGAAGAACTTGTATCACTCTTTAAAAAGGAGATCAAACAGTATGCCCACTGTGGGTCGTGTTACTTTGAAAGGTTCATTCACTTCTCATGTGCAAGATGATTTTAAAAAGTGACTGCTGATTATGAGCAGCGGGAGGAAGGTAAAAAAAAGTCAGTGGTGAGGGTTCCTTTAGGAAATTACTGCCTCTTGTATTTCCAGTTGTGTTATTGTTCAACAGGTACTTTCCAGAGATCCCTTCCAACTGTGTGTGCGCCACATGAGTTCAGCAGAGATGCTCTCTAAGTTTACTTTATTTTTATTTACAGGTCAAAGAGCGGTCACACAAATCATCGACATGAGGGGTGTGTGAGCCTGAGACATCACATGGAGAGAAAACTCCAGGAGCTGCAAGGAGAGCTCGCTTGTCAGAAACAGGTAAACACAGAGCAGTAACGTCGTATTGCTGCAGCGACACCCAGCAGACATTTGTTCATTACGTTCTGATGGAACATTGCTGTATTTTTGTAAGGTTGTTGTTGGTTTTGCCTTCTTTCTGTTGCCGCTGTGACATTGGTGAGATGCATAATGACAGGTTATATGCACTACTTGTTTAGTAGCTGTGGTCTTACTTGTCTGGCAGCTGCCCCTTGTGAGGAGCTGCTGGGAATGTGTTTAGTAATCTGAGATTGTGTAAGATTGCTTGATGTGGGCTGCACACTGCTAAATTTGTTAACCTTGAAACTGCAGAAAAGGTCGGCCTCTGCAAAGCAGAAGCAGCTTTAGGCAGGATGGGTAATGTGTGTTGCTTATCATACTCTCAATTATGAGGCTTTCACCCCATTCTGCCTCTTTTATTGCTATCATTTCATCATAAAATAATTGTCTCGCTAACTGGCAATGGAATTTGACCTTCAACTGTGATACTTCAGGGATGGGGTGCCATTTTTCTCCCCTTTGTACATTTAAAAAACATAAAACAATACCTTCCTTATTTCTGTATTGAAACGATACTACAGGGATGTCAAAAGAGGTTAATTTTTAGCCTGTCATCCAAACCAGTATATTATATAAATGAAAGTGGTAAAAGGGATCGTTAGGCGATTACAGCTTGAGTAGCCTCCCATTCTATCCTCCTTGCCTTCAGTATGGGATATCTGCTAAAATAACCTGTCTGAGGGCAGTGAGGCTCTGGAACAGGCAGCCCAGAAGCACTGTGGAAGCCTCATCCTGGAGGTGTTCAAGGTCAGGTTGGATGGGGCCCTGGGAACCTGATCTGGTGGGGGGCAGCCCTGCCCACAGTAGGAGGGGGTGGAACTGGATGATCTTTAAGGTCCCTGCCAACCCAAGCTGTTCTGTTGTTGATTATATGAAACCAAGAAGACACTGAATAACATTTAATGTGAATGGAGCTTTAGACAGAGATAGGAAAGGAGAGATACAGGGCTAGTGTTGGCGTGGGTAATAGGCGAAGGAATCACAGAACTGGAAGGGATCTCTGGAGATCCCCAAGCCCAAACCCCTGCTAACACAGGTTTCCCAGAGTGGATTGCACAGGAATGCATCCAGCTGAGCTTTGAATATCTCCAGAGAAAGAGACCCCACAGCCTCTCTCACTGTGCTCTGTTACCATTTGGATACGTTTTTCTTAGTGGGCAATATTGGTGATAGGTGATGGTTGGACTAGATGATCTTAGAGGTCTTTTCCAACCTTGATGATTCTGATTCTTCACAGTACAGTTTATCCTCACATTCATGTGGAACTCCTTATGTTCCAGTCTGTGTCCATTGCCCCTCATCCTGTCACTGGGCACCAACAAAAAGTGCCTGGCCCCTTCTGCTTGGCTCTTGCCCTTTAGCTATTAAGCATTGATATCAGTATCCCCTCTCAGCCTTCTCTTCTCCATGCTGAACAGCCCCAGAGCTCTCTGCCTTTCCTCATTCAGGAGATGCTCCAGATCTGTAATCATCTTTGCAGCTCTCTGCTGGCCTCTTTCTAGGAGATCCCTGTCTTTCTTGAACTGGGGAGCCCAGCACTGTGCTCAGTGCTCCAGATGTGCCCTCCCCAGGGCAGAGCAGAGGGAAGCACCTCCGTGCCCTGCTGCCTGCACTCAGTGCAATGCACACTGGAGAGCCATTGGTCTTCTTGGCCACACGGCACACTGCTGGCTCATGGCCGACCTGTTGGCCACCAGGACGTGTAGGTGCTGTTCCACAGAGCTCCTTTCTAGCAGCTCAGCCCCCAGCCTGCTCTGATGCATGCAGTTATTCCTCCCCAGGTGTAGGGCTCTACACTTGCCCTTGTTGAACAAAAAGCCACCTCCTATACTGTCCTGTTTGTTTCCATAGCTGATGCTAAAACTTCAGCTGTGTAAGGGTTCTGGAACTCTTAAAAACTAATTTAAATAGTGATTTAATTAGAGTTCTTAAGTTTATTGTCTTTCTTAGGTGAAACTGCTGACCAGAGAACTTGAAGCCCTCAGAGAGACTGGAATGAAAGCATCAGAATCACCACGAGCAGCAGAATTGGTTAATTTGCAACTGGAGAAAGAGGATGAGTACAAGAATTGGGAATTAAATGATTCTGTAGCTGTGAGAAATGCCTGGTATTGTACAATCTTATCACGATCAGAGTAAACTGGTTTGCAACTTGCTCTTCACATACATATATGTGTATTTTATATATATATTTGCAGCAGCTTCAGATGGTGTGCCTGAACTAATTGATCTGTTAATAGATATGGTTGTAAGAGGAAGAATTAGCCCTTTGTGTGAGATATCTGCTATTCAGCCTGTATGTCAGGTTAATCCTGTTGCGTTCCCTCTGCATGTAACCTGTCTCACTTTAAGAACAATATTTAACTTTGAAGTTCTAATGGCTCAGTGGTGTCTTCTGCCTTTACATGAAAAAAGAGTACTTCTACCAAGCAGAGGATATAATGGAAAAACTTTTCTTCCCACTTCTAGACTGTATTTAGTTTCAATGTCCAATGTTCTTCTCACTTGAGTTGAATCTATTGAGTCCAGTTGTGTTCAGCCACAGCTTTATACCTTTGCTAAGGAGCTGGATAGACTGCAAGTGCTGTGACAGAAAACAACTTCTTCAAATCACAGATGATTGTTGCTTTTATTCTATTTTTTTTATTCATCAAATCCCACAGCTAATCTTTGTGCTAATCACAAACACAACGTCCTGTGGGAAATTGGAGTTAAGATCTCTTCTGTTTCTGCCACTTCCCACAATGATTTTTGGAATTCATTCAAACAAAATTGATAAAGTAAATCAGCAGTGCAAAAATGAATGTCCCTTGTGTTACATGAAACCTCACTTTCTCTCTTTGCACGTTCCAGGGAGAAAGAGGCACCTCATGCTGATAAGAAAAAGGATGCATTGTCAGCTTCATTGGAAGAAGCTCCGACCAAACAGTTTAAAAAGCTGAAGAAACAGATCAGAGAACTACAGATGAGACAGAAAAGT
Organism: Lagopus leucura; assembly: GCF_019238085.1. Lineage (NCBI taxonomy): Eukaryota > Metazoa > Chordata > Aves > Galliformes > Phasianidae > Lagopus > Lagopus leucura. The sequence goes on along the minus strand of NW_024963475.1, from coordinate 19,838 downwards.
CTGGAAGTGAAGCTGCACAGGAAAGAAAGGAATCACAGTGCTTGTGTAAGAGAGAAAGATGCCCTTATTAAAAAGTGAGCCTGTGATTTTTCTTGTTTCATAAGTTGTGAAGAAAGAAATTCAGAATATCAAACTTAGCAGATTTGGACCCAAATTGTTTAAAGGAAAAGCTCACGGTCATATATGGTACCATATGTAAATGCAAAAAGCCATTTACAAGAGGGAAATGCTATTGAAATTGTTAGATAGGAGCTTGAAAATGATGTGGTTGAAAAGCTGTCCTGCATGACTGAAAACAATGCTGGGAATCTGGTGGAAAGCGTTAAAGGTAGGGATACTAACCAGGAGTAATTCTGTGTTCAAAAAGGAGCAGCAGCAGATTGCAGGGGAATAAAACATTTCAGTTCCTTAGAATAATTAAGTTGTTTCAAGTAATAAGCCATGGAGGCATTCAGGGTCAGGCTGGATGTGGCTCTGGGCAGCCTGGTCTGATGGTTGGCAACCCTGCACACAGCAGGGGGAGTGAAACGAGCTGATCTCTGGGCTCCTTTTCCACCCAGGCCATGCTATGATTCTATCATTCTATGGTTAATATGATGCCTTTGTGCTATTTTGTCATGATAACAAATGTATGAATGGAAATGTGACCAGAATTCCTTGATTTGTAACTCTCAAAATGTAAATTCTTTCTTCTGCCAAGCTGTCTGCTTGCGTTTTGTTGCAATTTGGTCTCACCAAAACATATTGTTTATTGCCTTAGTAATTAATTCCTAACACACATCCTGCTCACTGCACAGCAGGCTCAAGATAATGGCATTTTGTGTTGAGATGACCTGTCACTTAAGAAAGTTATAGGCTATTTGAGATCGTGGGATGGAATGCTTCTAGCATGAGAGCATGCTAGAAGCACAGTGCAGGTTCTCAAGTTTGCAGAACATCAGCCCCATGCAGCTTCCCAGCTGATTTTCTGTCTCAACTCAAGGAAAGAAAACAGGTATCTGGTACAGTGAAATGTTTAGAGAATGCATATAACAAAATACATATGTTGAAAAAGGAAAAAAGAAGGCAGAAAGGAAGGCTAAGGCTTTAAAAACAAACCAACAAACACCAGAAGAAAAAATAAAAATTAAATACTTTCATCTTCTGAAGTCAGCAGATTTTGCTCTGTGCTTCACAGGTATAAACAACAACTGTCAGTGGCAGCTGAGCAAGAACAGCTTCTGGAACAGAGTAAAACCCACACAGAACTGGACTGGCAGCTCTGTGGGAATGCTGAAAATCACCAGGATCAGAAATCAGAGGAACTAACTCCAAGTGTGTCTTTAGCACGAGAGCAGGTGAGACATTCCCATTAGCTATTGAGGAACTGTTTGTTGCACAGAGATCTATGGAATATATTGCATTGTAGGATTCCTTGGGTGAAGCATTACCAGAATAGCTGCCATGGATGATCTCTGACAGCTGCCTGATGTACTTTGTAATGTAGTCAGGACAGGCTGGGAGATGGGAATGCTTTTCTTTTGGCTTTAAAGCAGAAAGAAGTCTTCTCAGAGCAGCACCAGGCCAGAAAGAGCTTCACAGATCACAGTACAGCTTCAGTTCTGTCAAGGGAATGATATTAGACCTGAAAAACTCAGAGGTTTTTGTATGGGGGGGAAAAAAACACCTGTATTTTGTGAAGTGTACAAGCTGCTGCTTCTGAGAAATGAAATACAGTATTAGTATGTTTATTGCTTGGGGAGAGTTACACAGTGTGCTGACAGTAATTCTCAGTGGCCAGCTGCCAAATAAATCCATAGGTACAGAGAAAGCAGTTGTTTCTGAACTTTGGAACACGGGCACTTACTCTGGTGTTTTATTTTACCATTTTCCCATAAATTAATAGTAAGTACTTCTTCTTATTAGGGGGTCTGGACTTGATGATCTCTGCAGGTCCCTTCCAACCCCTCCAATTCTGTGAGTCTGAGTGATTCTGTATTGATAGGTGTAGCCTAGGAATACATCTGAGACCTGGAAGATCCTTGTCCGTCTCACACTAAGATGGTGTGATAATGAAACCAAATTATTTTGCCATGTAGGCAGTTTTTGATGGAGTCAAAAGGAATGTGAGTTGAGTCCCAATCTTTGTCCATGTATTCCTTTTCTCTTTTTCTAATCTCTACTCTCTTTGTACTTGAGATACTCATCTACTTTGTTGTCTTCTCCTTCCCTTCCCTCCTAGGCTGAAGTGGGTCTACAGAAGACTGATTACAGCTTGCATGAAATGGCGTCTGCTCCTTCTGCTTTCCCTGTTAAGAGACAACAGTTCATACAGTCACCACTGTCGAATTGTGGTGTCCTTCCTGAAGGAGAGCAGCAGGTTAGACAACACTCTCATCTATCTTGGATCACTTCATCTTGAGATGACAGTTTCGTGGGGCTTGTTTCCATTGGACTTGTCAAGAATTCACCTGAGGCACCTGTTTAATTCAAGATGTAGACATGTGTAGGCTGGAATGCACAGAGGTTAGATGTCACAGGCTTTGTTATGGCTGGATCCCATAACCACTGGGAAAAGCAGCAAGCTGTATGCAGAAAGCCAGTCCAAATCAAGACAGTGTGCTGTAATTCTGACACAAAGGTCCTGAGGCACTTTGTTGCAATTCAGGCTAGATTTTGAAGTTGGGAAGTCAGAATTTTAAGACAGATCTTCAAAATATCCGTTTTCTAACCATTTAAAATAACATATTTTGTTTCCTTTCATTCCTACCTACTAAAATACACAAGTTAAAAAAGAAATACTATTCAAAATTGCAAGCATAGTGCTGGTTTGAAGGTGTGCTGAAGGGTTGTGCACTGCTAGGAGCAGAAAAGTGTCTTTTGGGATAGAATGAATGTAGTGAGTGTGCTGCAGTGCATCTTACTGGGCAGTTACAGATGCTCAGCAGTAAACCAACAGGAGTTTGTCATCAGACCTCAATGAGAAAACAAAGCAGTGTAAAGCACACCTCATGTCTTCTGACTCCAGGAAGTGTTGTCTTCAGGAAGATAGTTCATGAGAACAGTTTCTATAATAAAATACACACAGGTAGGTGGAGAGCACAAACTTCTTTCACAGCACGTTTTCCATCTGACCCTGGACTGATCTGCAAACTGATCATTCAAATACAGAGAGAATCAAGGTCCAGGTGAAGGACCTTCTTTCACTGTGCATTTGCACTGTTCTGTCCCACTGCAGCCTCTTAGTGCTGCTGCAAAACTTTCTTTTCACTGTTACATTTTCCTGTTTTCCATTTTTGGCCTGTAGGACAAACCATACACACCTCAGCAAACCCAAATGAATCTCTGATTCCTATGAAGAGTTGATGCTTCAAAAGCAAATGAAGAATAGCAAATATTCAGTATTCTGAACAAGAACAACTTTTTTTTTTTTCTGTACAAAGTGACTTGTAAGCTACAGGGCAAAAATGATTGGATTTGAATCGGTGATTCTTCCTAAAGAAGCAATAGTGTGTTGGCTGGCGTCTTTTCAGACTACTAAAGCAAGGAATATTAATTACTGGTACCATATAGTACCATATGGTTAACATACATGTCCTTTCTTCTGTGTGCTCTGAAACTCCATGAGAAATCTTGTGCTAATCATTCTTGGGCTCTAATTTAGCACCAGAGATGTGAAATACACCAGATAAAAATGGGAATTTTTTGCTTATAATTAATTTTGAATATGGCAAGGATCGTGTGTGCCTGACAGGAACGTGTGGTGCCACACAATGGCACACATAAGGGAAGATCTCTTACAGAGAGTGTTGCTCAGGAATGGAGGTTTTTACCATGCTCCACTTTTATTTCACAGACGTTTCAATCTGATGACAAAAGTTGTCTCAGGAAAGATATTCCTGGCTCGGAGATACAAAAGCTGCAGCAGCAAAATGCCAACCTTCGGGCTGTTATTGCACAGATGAGGAAAGAAATGGAGAGCCTCGATGAGCAAACAGCATCCTCAGTGCCTCGGTTAGAGCAAAGTGCCCCTGGCCACACTGCAGGCATCCCACCACTCACTGCTGCTGTCCTGATGGGAAGGGCTGAAGGTGCTGTCACACTGCTGGCTGTGTAATTGTCTTTTTCCTTCGGTAACAGCAGGAGTTTAAAACATCTCAGTGTTAAAAAATGCTCTGAGCTGCATCGCGTTCTACCCAAACCTTGTCACAAAGTGCCAGGTGACCAATAGGTTTTGTTGGCTTTCCTTGGAAGCATTTATTGTATCACTAACTACAAACCTCCAACCTTTTAAATTTTTCTTGTTTTCCCCCTGGGGAGGTCAAGGCTGACAGCACAAGGAAAGGAACTACAGAAGGTACATCTGCTGCAGTTAGATATATTTCGTAGTAAACTGATGAACATTCGTGAAGTTTGGTTTTGTTTGGCACCAGCACAGGTGGGAAAATGGCTTTTTTTCTCATAAACATTCTTGTGGCTTTTGGAACTATGGAGAAAATAGGGATAGAATCAACTCTGATTTGAGGATGGAATATTCAGCTCTGGTCTGTTTTCATCTGAAAAATAAATAGGCGAGGTGTCTCTTCCTCAAGGATTCACATGGGAGAGGCAGCCCTGTTCTGTAGGACCTTCTACAATGATGTAAAGACAGGTGAAAAGCTGTGGTATCCATCTGTGCCCCATTTATGTAAGCATTGAACCTCTGATTGATTTAAGCTATTCCAGAGCCACTATGAATAATTTTCTGTATTTCAGGGGTTTGTTGAAGGCTGTCCTGTTGTACCAAATATTGTGCCCTCATTACCCTTCTCTCTTTTAATGTAATTAATTTACCCTTCTCTCATTTATCCTTACCATTTGCAGAGTTCATTTTAAACAGACTTTATTGTGTCATGGACACAAAAAATGGAACATAATGAACAAATGGAGTGTGTGGGCATTCTGAGTGAATATACCTACATTCTGCTTAATAGCTTAGCTAAAAAGGATGTTTAAGAAACAATTAAAGCAAAAACTATTTTGATTTTAAATTAAAAAGAAAAATAAACAAGAATAGTTCTGTCATACAGAGCTTACATACAGAACCTTTGTTTTGGAGGATGGAGTCTGAAGGAGAGAAGACTGATGGCTGCTGCAGTTCAACAGTCTCCAAGATAACCAGTAATTTTTGTCAGCTGAGGAATAGGAGTTTTCAGAAATTAATTACTAATTTATTTTTTTCTACTGCTGAAATTCTGTATTCAACTAAAATGATACTACTTCTATCCCTTTGAAAATATGTGGAGATCTCTAAGAGGGATTATGATGTTCAATCCATATTGTTTAAGATGAGAGGGTATCCCAGAGGGCTACTTCTGGTTTGGAGAAATCCTCTTGCTTTTCCCTGCTTTGTCCACATTAATCAAAATGTTCAGACTGCCATTTTTACTGGAAGTAAAGGAAGCATTTTTTAGGATTAATTTCAATTTATTGATGATTTTGTTCCCACTGTACATCTTGGCTATTCTTGTTATACTGATATTGCCAGTTGCTCAACAATTAAGCAATTCACTGCTGGAAGAAGAAAAAACTTCTGTCTGTGTGCTCCTTGCCCACAGACTGAGTTTTCTGATATCTCATCTACAGACACATCCATGCTGTGTAGCTGATTGATGTTTGCACTCTGTGAGTTCACACAGCTTCTTCTATTTCTTCAGCTCTGTTTACGCTGCAACTACTGAAGTGGCACAGATGTACAATAGCAAGAAAAGGTTGCAATGAAAACCTAAACTGAACAGAAATACGTGTATTCACATTGTACTCCTCTCTATTTATTTAGGTTCACTCTGCACAGACCAAGTTTCAGGGAGAACCGTGTCGAGTGATATGAATGTCAGCTCAGCTAGCTTGGGCTGTGTGTTAAACCCAGGCACAGAAAAGGTAAGAAGAGGTTTCAACCAGTTTAAATAGGGCTGGTAATTTTGCCTGAACAAATCTTAAAAATGCAACTTATATGCTGTCATGTAGTCAGAAATCAGCCAGCAAAGATTTTTTTTTCAGTCAAACATGGTCATTCTTTCGAGGGAATAAATTTTGACTGGCCAGCCCTGTTACTCAACCTTTTTTTGATATATGTATATATAATACCTAAAATCTTTTGATGTGCTTGTAATGAGGTGACTAGAGATGATGCTGTACATATAATCCTGGCAACTCTCACTACTGGCACAAGCTTAGGGATGTAGGGATGGAGCTGAAAGGGACCTGGGGGTACTGGTGGTGCCAGCACTGTGCACCCTCAGCACAAAAAGTGATGAGGTCCTGGGCTGCACTGAAAGCGGTATGACCAGCAGATCTGCTCCTCTGCTCTGTGCTCTGGGACCTCACTGGGAGCACTGTGTGCAGATGTGGAGCCCTCAGTGCAGGAGAGACACAGACCTGGTGGGGCACAGCCAGAAGTGCTTGCAGGGGTGGAACAGCCCTATGGGGACAGGCTGAGGGCTGGGGCTGTGCAGCATGGAGAAGGGAGGGCTCTGGGGAGAGCTGAGAGCGGCCTTCAGTCCCTAAAGGGGCTGTAAGATGGGGACAGACTCTTCAGTGGGTCTGTTGGGATGGGACTGGGGGAAATGTACTTTATACCCTTTAGGGCCTTTAGGGTCCTTTCCAACTCCAGCCATCCCGTGGCTCCATCCCGGTTCTTGTGCGTCACGGCGCTGCGTTCCCCCAGATGGCCGCTAGGGGGCAGCGCGGCACTGGAGCACGGAGCAGCGGGACAGCCGGGAGGAACGCGCGGTGCCCAGCAATGAGCGGGTCAGTGTTCTGTGCTACCTGTGACGTGGGATTTCATAGAATCACGGGATGGTTGGAGTTGGATGCCTAAAGGCCATCTGGTGCCACCCCTGCCCTGAGCAGGGACACCCACAGCTCCATCAGTGCTCACAGCCCATCCCCTGCCTTTGGCTGTCTGCAGGGATGGGGCACCACCGCCTCTCTGGGCAACCTGTGCTGGTGATTTCTTCTGTGGTTTAATATGCCCCACATGGCTGACAAAATCTTGAATATGGGCTCTCAAAAACAGACTGTAGCCTTCAGTTTACACTTTGCTTTCAGCTCCTTTCTAAGGCATGCTTTTACCAAACTCTTAAACATCCAGGCAACATGTTTTCAAAATACTTTTATGAGTCTCATCTGTTTTCTCAGGGGTCAAATAACAGAGTTATGGACAAAGAGGTGATAGATTTTGGCTCTGCCTCAGATAACTGTTGTCCTGGTGGTGGTATTCAGCATGGTGTCAGCTGCACGCCGCAAGGAACACCAAATAAACAGAAGGAAGCAGTGAGAACAATGTCAGTTCTGAGCCAAGAGAAGCAGCAGCTGATTGAAATGGCAAACAGACTCAGGACAGATCTTGGAATGATATTAAAGGAAGGTAATAGATGTATTCTAGTGGTTGCTTACCCGTGTAAAATAAAACCCACCAATCTGTTCATTCTCTGAGCTGGAGAGAAGTAGATTTTAATACACACACACAAAAAAGATGCTGCATATGGCTGATGCTTGAGCTGCATAGCTTGGGTGAGACTGCAGTGCTAACTGTTGCTGCCAGCATAACCTGTGCTAGGGGCTGCTAACACAGAGTAATGGCAGGCTTTGGTGTAGGGCTCCTTGGTGCTCAGATGTCAGTGTGGGAAATGGAAGCTGAACTCCTGCTTTGAAGAGCAGAGAAGCGATGGTTCATCTCTTGTGCAGAACATGAGTTATTTATGATAGTGGAAAGGAAAACAAAGCAAGCAGAGTCAAGAGTAAATAAGGAGTGTGTAAGAGTAAGTGAGAAAACGTTACTGTGAGCATTTAAATTCCATGCAATTGTTACTCTGTCAGTAAAGCAGAGGAAAAAGGAAAACAATGCTAGGCCATTTTCATATGCTATTGAATCTCCAGTGAGAAGTCAATCCTTGCTGGAAATGTTATATTGATAATAATAACAGAGAATGCATTCCTGCTTTTTTTCTCTCTCTTATAGGACTTGGGCATCCTGTTAGCCCAAAGCTCTGCACAGTTTGTGTGGGCTCTGGTGGCCTTTCTCCAAGAGAACTTGTCAAAAGAACACAGTGTCAGCTTTCAGCTGTAAGGCGTCTGCAACACAAGCTCATAACACAGGTAATCACACAGCCACAGGAATGTGGTGATCATGAAGAGTTAAGGCAATTGATATCATTTTCCTTTAAAATTCTACATCAAAATACCTTTCACTGACTTCAGCTCAAGTCCTTTTTTGGCACCTGGGAGGATTTGTAGCTGTGAGCTTCTATCTGGAACTTCACTGTGTTAAATCACTGTTTTCATCTAAGGAACTTGAGGAACACTTGTGTTGATGCAGTATAACTGCAGCACTGAACTACAAGTGTGAGTTTCATAAAGCTTGGTGTTCAATGAGTAAAATAAGGTCAGCTGAAGGATTTGAGCATGTTCTAAGATAGACTTGAAAGTGGTTGATCAGTGAGCACACTTCCAAGTATTCAATCTCCCTTGTCCAAATTATTGCACCAACAGATTTCCCGTTTATGAAGGCAGAAAGTATAATAAACATGTCTGTAGTCTTTTCTAACTAGAAAATAACTTTTAATAGTTAAATAGTTGCTTTCCTGAGAGAGACAAGTGGATCAAACCTGGCTCTCCCAGTAGTTAGTGGCAAACTTCCCAATGACTTCACCAGAGTCAGGATTTCACTATGTACTTTACTCAATTGATCAGCAGATTTGTTCCTGTGAGGATTGTGTCAGTGCAGCTGATCATCATGGTTTTGAGGGCAGCAAACAATGTTCTGTCAGAAAGGGTGAGGTTGTTGCTCTGAGGCATGGAACTCCAGTAGAATTATTAACCAAGTTCAGCTGGGGAAATACTTCCTCTGGGAACCTCTCTGGGTTACTTGTTTCAGTGAGCCATCACTGAGTACAGAAGAGTGGGATTTAGTAGTGATTTTGTTGTTGTTTTGGTTTGGTTTTCTCTTGTGGTCAAGTGGAGTGTCCTGTATTTCATCTTCTACTTCCTTTTGTTCTTCCACTACATACTGCTCAGAAGAGTATGCTTCAATTGTCTTCTCCTCCTTCTCCCACCTTCTTCACCAGATATTCAGGCAGGTTTATAAGATCCCTCCTGACATATCCCTTCTGGAAACTAAACAAGGCAAGATTCCCCAGCTTCTTGTGTGCACAGCAGTTGCTTCAATCCATCCATCATCTTTTTGGCTGTTTGCTGCACTTGCTCCAGTATGGCTGCATTCCTTCTACTACAGTTTCTACTATTCTGACCTCTCATGTCTCCCATGTTCTTTTAAAAGTCATACAATTTTATCTTGCTTTCATAAAAACAAACACCTTTGGAAAATCCAAGGTTTGTGAGGGTTAGTGTTTGACTGTGTGCTTCCAGCTGGTGTGCTGAGCTCCAGAAGCAGTCCTACCTTTCCCACTGTAGGATTGCTTTGATGTCGTGGTATCCCTGAGGCTATTCCAGCTCTGGAGATGTTTGGGGTAATGTCTGTGACAGACATGCAGGATTGTGTCCAAACTAGAAGCAAGGATCTCCCTTCTTACTTTGAAGCTGTTCATCTCCAGTATCCCCATATTTTAACCCAAAATGTACCCCCTGAGAATCCAACCCCTCAGCTGAGGTTGATCTCCAGGCTGAGCTTCCAGGCACTGCTGTTCTCATTTTGTTCATTTGTCCCTTTTCCTCCAGGTGAAGGAAACTCTTACCACCCTTACTAATACCCATAATACCTCCATTCCTGTGTTCAGTATCATCATCCTTACCAAAAACAGAGACAGTTTCTTACTATCAACTATAGACGTCACACCTACAGGAATTTCAGTCTCAGTTATTTTATACGGTGGGCACGTGTTTCTTTGGTCTTAAAGATATACCAAAAGATCAGGTTATAGTCAATGTTTCATTTCATTTCTCTTCCCAGGGCTGGAGCAGTTGACTTTTTATCAGATCTCACTTTAGTTGCTACAGGCTGAAAGTTGATGGGATTGTGGGATAATTAGTTTCGTTTTGTTTTAACTTACTGTGAAAGCACCTTTCTATGGCTGTTGTACATTTTCATTTTTCCTCTTTTCCCACCATACTTTGGTAGTTTTTTCTTCTGTAACTTAATCATGGGACAAGACAAAAGTGAAGGATGACCCCGACAACATGAAGTTGATTAACAGGCAGGATGATAATAACAGCAATAATAAGAAATGAAGATCGTAAACAAAAATTAATCAGGAGTTAATTTGGAGGATAGTTTGGCCCTGTTGATCTGGAGGGGATATGTTTTTATTTAGTATTATTTATACCTGATTGTTTTACATATGGCAGCATAACAGCGAAGTGAGTTATAGATGTGTTATTTCTAGAGGCTGTGAGTGATTTGTGTTAATGGAATATTTTGTGTTAGGAGCTGCAATGTGCGAAGCAACAGCATCTCTCCAGGATCTCTTCATTAATTGCCTGCCCCATCTTAAAGGGAGAAAAAGCTCCGAGAAGCTGTGGAGAAGAAACAGAACTGCTGTCTGCTGAGGTACAGTGCAATTTTAGCGTCACTCTGATTTGCCTTCAGTTGGATTTTCCAACTGGAGTCCCTCAGCTATGGTTTGCTGAGAGACGTATACATTTAATAAGGGATGCTTTGTTCCTGTACAAAATAGTGCTTGTAGGAGAGCTTTATTCTAACACTTATTAACCAGGCTATCTCAATCACTCCTATGATGCTCATCTTCTTGTGCAACATCTCCAAATCTAAACCAATAATTTTCATTTTCTGATCTTGCCTCTGTGCTGAAATACTTCTATGTTTCTAAGACCTCGAGTGTTAAACTGTTCTCAGATGTCTTCAGAGTGAAAAATATCAATCTTTATAAGATGGTATTTGAACTTGCACAGGTTCAGCTCAATTCCTCAGCTGGAAATTATGGGCCAAAGCAACAAAAGGCAGCTGCTGCACCCTCAAAGGTTCAAAGTCAGCCACCCAAGGAGAGCCCTGGTCAAGCCCAGCAGGACTGGATTTCTTCATCTGGAGCACACAGTCCGTGCCAAGGTATTTGGCAAACTTTAGAAATCAAGCTCTTCTTCTCTCAGTCCTCAAAACAATGCTAAACACTGTGAGCATGCTTTGCAAATAATCACAGTACTTCATTCTTCTAGAAGAAGCCAAGTGCAGTTGTGAATTCTGCCCCTTTCCACCGACTTTTTTACATCAGCACTCCTGGTGTTACAGCCCTGTGGTCTGAATCTAATGATCTAATAATCAGGTACTTCGAGGTGCTTTTACTCTTGCTTCAGAGTTATCCAGCCATTCAGAGGGTACAGCTCTCTGCTGTTAATGCCACTGCTCCAAATACTTCTTGTATTCCTAATCTTAAAAACACTTGTGGAAAATGCAGATACCCTTCTGCACTGACATAATCTAAACTTTATTTGCTGCCCATATGAAAGTATCTATCTGAAAGCTGCACAGTTCGTGTGTTGCCAAGGGCCTGTTAGATCAAATTGTAAAGCTATAAATCCTCACCTAATGATTATCCTTATGGCAGTGTAATGGTCATAATACTGCTTAATGCACTGAGACCAAAAGCCTAGAAGTGAGATATGACTGCAGCACAGTATGTGATGCAGGCACATGAACTAAGGCTTGTTATTTCTCAGTATTTTGTAGCCCAGTGCAACCAGTTGTTCAGCCTGGAGAAGGGAAGGCACCAGGGATACCTAATAACAGCATTTCAGTATCTAAAGGGGGGTTGTAGGAAAGAAGGAGATTCTTTAGCAGGTCTGCTGGGATGGGACATGGGGAATGATTTCAAACTAAAAGAGGGCAGATTTAGATGGAATATGGGAAAGTTTTTTACATTGTGGGCAGTGAGGCAGTGGCACAGGTTGCCCAGAAGGGCTGTGGTGCCCCATCCCTGCAGACAGCCAAGGTCAGGGGGTGGGCTATGAGCACTGATGGAGCTGTGGGTGTCCCTGCACTGTATTGCAGATGAATGTTATGTGTCTCTCAAACTATTGGGCTGTTCATGAAGTAATCCTTAACTGGAAAACCATGGAAAACTGTTTTAACTTTTGCCAGGGGTGGAAAAAAACATACTGGCTTTAAATTGTAACACTAGAGAAACTGTAAGGGTGGCTAATAATGGAGTATGGTGCTCTGGAGAGGTGTTGACTCTTCTTTATTGAAGGTCTTTGTAAGTAGAGACAAACATTTTTTCAGAATGTTTCAAGTCAGTACGATTTTTATTTCTTAATATGAGGCACAGACATCACAAATTGTTTCTTAGAACTTGTTTCTGTCAGTTTTGTTGTCATCATTGTCATTATTATTATTGTGATTTAGTGGCAGCCATGGAGTGATGTGGCAGCCATGTAGCCTTTATATGAACAGTGATCTGTAACCATGATGTAGATACCTGTGTGTGGTTATAACCTGTGTTATATACCTGTGTTTGGACTCTTTGGTCCAGAAGGGATTGACCAACTGGACTTGAGCTCAACAGAGAGACTAAGATGGCCAGGGCACTGGAGCACGTGATACACTAAAATGGATTGAAAGAGCTGGGTTGTTCTGTCTGGAAAAGCCAGTGGAAGGTCTGAGAGCTGCTTTTACATAAAAATATGTAATACCTAACTGGGCTTTCAAAATGAAAAATGGACTATAAGAGCAGTTGTTAACAACAGCAGTGCAGCACCGTGCCAAGCTCATGAGCACTGATAGAAGTGTAGGACTAGAACGATGTGGTGCTGAGATCACTGTTCATGTGCTGTTCTTGTGGGGCTGAAAGAGGCAGAGTATTTCAGGTCAGGCCTCTATTGACAGGATAAGCAAAAGGATGTCTTTGAAACATTGATAGTGCCATGCAGTTTCATGCTGCTTTGTGTCTGACGCAACACAACTGGCAGCCTTACAAGGACATCAATTTCTTAATGTCTAGAAATTTCCAGCCATCATTGCAAAACTTACTGTAGATTTTTGAAGATCCAGAGAACAGTGAAAGATGATACTGCCAAACAAACCAAGTGTAACATCAGTAAGGGGTAACACTTTCTGGAGAACAACCTTAATTTGATCTCTGCATCCAGATTTACCCCGAGAAGGTTTAAGAGCAGAGCTTATTCACTGCATGCAGGCCCTGAAACACTGCATTGCAAGAATGGAACTTCAATAAAATACAAATAAAAATATATATTCTGCTTAGCTTTCTCCACTGGGAAATTATCCAAATGGTATCCTTAGTTCTACCAGCTGGAATCCTACATTTTAGAAAACAAACAAAACAAAACCAAACAGGGCTGAGTTTTGTTGTTTCAGGCCATTCACTTTATTATATCCATCAAACGTGGTCACAGTGACTAGAACCATTACTGAAACAGAGCAGCTTGCTAGGTGTGCTTCAGATATAAGTGATGCACACACAGGCTTGCAAACTGAGTAACAGATGATTTAAACAAAGGCAAGTGTGTCTGCTTGCTTATTCAAACATCTGTTTTACAAGTCCAGTGCTGTACAGATCTGGCAAAGCAGTAACTATGTTTTATGGGCATTCCTTGTGGAACAGCACAAGATGTAGTGCGATAATTGTTTTCTGATCCTTCTGCATTTTTCATGTACATGCCAGCAGGTTGACATATCAAATAAGCCCCACAGTTTGCTGTACTTGCATGTGACACAATTCAGTGACTCTCTATTTTGGGGTGCTGATGACACACATGTTAATGCTGAGTGGACTTTTATGTACTTTGCTCATTTCACCATCAAATTCCGAGCTTATGGAAACTCTCAAGGAAGTCACAGACTAAAAAATATGCTCAATTTCTCTCTCCTTACTCTACCTGCTAATTTTTAGTTTGTACTCTAGGAATGAGGTGGTTTAAAGATTTGTTTCGTGTGTTAATTCTGAAGATAAGTAGAAATAAGGGAGTTAGAAGGAGCACAGGCTCCTATGATTCTATGATTCAGGTTTTTTCTTGATCCTGTGTTATTGAAAAGATCTTGCAACAGAAATTGATGGACACAATTCACAGTGGTATCAAAAGCATCACTGTTGTATGCAGGCTGTACTAGTAAGACTGTACTTAACTATTTCTTTCTTTTCTATATATTCCTGAGAGCACCTGGGAGACTTTGATAGGTCGTCCATATCAAATGAGTCTTGAAGGCTGATGGCAGTCCACAGAATCACAGAACTGCATGGGCTGGAAGGGACCTTGAAGATATGCAGTTCCAACCCACTGCTGTGAGCAGGGCTGTCTCCCCCCCTAGATTGGGCTGCCCAGGGCTTGGGCTTGGGCTTGAACGACTCCAGGGATGGAGCATCCAAAGCTTCCCTGGGCAGCTTGTGCCAGAGCCTCACCACCCTCTGAGTAAGAAATTTGCTCTTGATATCATCCAATCTACATCTCCTCTCTTCTAGTTTAAAACTGTTCCCCTTTGTCCTACCACTATCTGCCCATGTGTATATAGTTTGTTCCCCTCCTAAATGCCCTTTAAGTATTGGAAAGCCATAATGAGGTCTCCTTGGAGCCTTCTCTTCTTTAGACTGAACAAGACCAGCGGCCTCAACCTTTCTTCATAGGACAGATATTCCAGCCCTTTGATCATCTTTATGGTTTTCCTCTGGACCCAATCCGACAACTCTGCATCTTTCTTGTACTGGGGGCCCCTCGGGATGCAGTTCTCCAGATGGGACCTCAAAAGGGCAGAGTAGCCTGGGACAATCCCCTCCCTCTCCCTGCTGCCACCCCTCCTTTGATGCAGCCCAGGATACTGTTGGCTTTACGGGCTGAAAGCACACACTGCTGGCTCATGTCCCACTTTTCTTGCACCAGGACCCCCACATCCTTCCACACTGGGCTGCTCACCAGTTCTTCTCCCAGTCCATGCATGTGTTTGGGATTGCCTCGACTCAAGTGCAGTATTTTCTCTTTTTGAATCTCCTTACATTCACGTAGGCCCACTTTCCGAGCTCCCCCACGTTCCCGTGGATGGTGTTCCTTCTTTCTGTTGTATCAACTGCAGCACTCAGCTTGGTGTCATCTGCAAACTTACTGAGAGTGCACTCGATCCCACTGTCTGTGTCACTGATAAAGATGTTGAAGAGCTCTGTCCCAAGACAGACCCCTGGGGAACAGCCCTCCTGACTGGCCCCCAGCTGGACACAAAGCCATTGACCACAAGCCTCTGGCCGCAACCATACAACCACTTTATCCACCAAATAGTCTACCTTTCAACTCCATGTATTTCCAATTTAGAATTCAGAATATGTTGTGGGACCATATCGAAGGCCAGAAGTTAAGGTAGATAACATCAGTTGCTCTTCTTGTGTCTACTGATGCCATCGCTCCATCACAGAAGGCCATCGCATCGATGAGGCACAGTCTGCCCTTGGTGAAGCTGTGCTCACCTCATTGTCACACATAACACCCAGAAGGACCTGTTCCATGGTCTTCCCAGGCACAGATAAGATGCTCACTGGCCTGTAGTTTCCTGGAGCTTCCCAGCAGCCATCCTCTAAAGAAAGTTACTTGTCAAAAAAGCTGTATGCTTGCCTCTCAAAATCATGGCACACATACAGTAGTGTGATTAGCTTCTGTACAAGCTGCAAGTTTTACAGAGCCAAGTGTCACCTAGTAGAGTTTGACCATGAGACCACATAGTATAGCCAGTAGCATGAGAGGTGTTTTGTGTTACCATGTGAATTGCTCCTGATCAGCTGTGGTTTTGGGTCAGCAGGCAGAGGTCAGTCAGTGCAAAGGGAACGCAAGGCAGTACGTGTCTGCACTTAGAACGTCCCCATTTGCTTTATATGCTTTTGGAGTAGGTGAAACTTGGCATTTTCCACACCAAAGCAGGACTCCAGTTTTGGTGGATGGTCCATCTGTGCTTTTGAGAACCCTGACCTCCGCAGCCATTCCCAGCAGAGGTCCTGGGGTAATTAGTTGTGTTTACATTGTAGCCTAACAAAGAAAGAGAATGAGATGTTTCAAAACAAAGTCACTTTTCTGGTTTACTACTTGAACTTGGGGTTTCTTTCAACCACTGTTCTCATTGTTGCTGCTACTTGCAGAGCTCCGTGCTCTGAAATTCTACACTTTATGGATCAAAAGTTATCTTAAGTGTTTCCACACTAGACAGAATTTCAACAGCTTTGACATCACTGACAGCTCTAAGAGCAATCCATGTGGGTAAAAAGCTGGCCAGAGAAAGAGTCTAGTCAAATATTAACAAACAGAACGGGTGCTCTGGCTCTGGCTCTTGCTTCATTCTAACTCTAAGAGCGAAAGAAATCCTGATTTCTGTTGCATAAAACTTTTCATCTTTGAAGTGCTTCACAAATATTAACTAATCCCCTGGTTACGTTTCCTTCACTTCAACATTCTGCTCAATGGGAACTTGAGTTGGTGTTCTTTCCAAAGCATGGTCAGACATGAGCAAATAGCGAGGGACTCCTTTCTTAAATAACATTCTCCACATGGGGAAATGCCTGCATCTTTCTAGATCTGAACAGTAACAACATAAATAAAAGTCAGGGAATATTGATCTCTGACTGTAAGCACAAATCAAGTAGAAGTTCAGCATTTCAACAACACATTTTTAGGTCTGTTTTCAAAAGCAGCTTGGGCTCCTAGCTGTGCTCACAGTGGCTCTTGTTAGCGAGGTCACTTCTGAAAGTGATTTATAGGCTTGAAGTGAGGTGTGTCTTTTCCTTATCTGATTGTTTGCTTGCGGAATTGAAGATACTGCATTTAAATTTCTTGCCACTGTGCATATCCCTGCTGATTTTATTGAAGGTCCTTTGGGCATGTGAGCAATGCCAAGCAGAACCAGAACCAGATGAAGGTCTTTATTCAGAGTTTGCTTGGGACATTTCAACTCAAATGGCATTTCTCTTTCTGGGGCATTGGTTCTTTGTCTCCTTCTGCTTTGTAGAACTTGCCAGTTGCAGTTTAAATTGTTTAGATTTCTGTATTAACACAGATTTTTGTCTGCCCAATCAATAGCCACATGAAATGCTGTTGTTCCAAATACCTAAGCAGTCTTTAATAGTTACAGCTGTAACATCTTTAATGCCAGGAGAAACACAGACAAGACCTCAGAGGAAGGGATGCATGCAGTGCATTGGTGCTTGGTTGCTTTGCCTTTGGATCTTTAGGAGCAGGGCCTCCCACAAGGTGTCTGAAAGCCATGCTCTGGTTTGGATTCAAAAAGTCCTTCAGAACTGAGAGAACCTTTCAGAACCAGACCACTGGTAAGCAGTGCTGGCAGGGCGATGCTGATGGAGATACCCACTGCTGCTTCTTCAGACCACAAGTGATATTCTCATTCTGCTATGGCCCCTGTTCAAGATTCTGAAGCTGCATCCATTACTTTCCAAGCAGTGCCTCCTGCTTTGTTCCAAAGCATTGATGTTTCTGTGAAATTCTGCTTTATTGTCTGACAGACGACTCAAGTCCTTTTTCCAGGAAGGGCAATGCATCCAAAGCTTTTCCAAGTGCTCAAGCATCAGTTCTGTTCAAAGCCTCCTGCTCTGTGGGTAGCCACAAGGAGGCAAGCTGAACGTTTCACAACGATGGCACAAGAGCCCACCTGTAATAACAAATGGCAGCAGGCCAACCCAGCACAGATGTTGCACACCTGTAAGTGAACAACTGCTTCAGTCTGAGCCTGAACACGATTTCAGGCATCGTGTTTTGACACTGGCCACAGCATCATGTTTTGCACAGAGCTATACATAGAGCTATACACCCCCAATAGATGAATTCATTCCAAACATCAAAGAATTTGTTTTCTTTTTGTCCACATCCAGTTTTGTTTGGACTTTCAATCCTGTTCTGATGACTATGAGAATTTACGTTCTGCTAATAACCTCTGTGTGATGAATTTCATACCTTTCTCATGCTGTACCTGGGTCTGGAAGCCATCAATCTTAAACATTTCTAACTTGTACAGAGTGCTGCAGCGTGTACTATTCTGCCAACTGCTGTCTGCTTTGGTTCTCTATAAATCTAAAGTTAAAATCTCAGTGCACTGAAAAATAAGGATTAAGTAGTTGGAGCCAAGCACCTGTAAACATTACTTACAGCTTACAATGAATGCTGTGATTGACCAATTCCACTTATCTTACGTAGTAAAAGTTGTGATAAGGCTGCAGTTCATCTCATTGAAGGCAGATAGTGGAATTACGTGAGAGACAACAGGATGGGCTCCCATCAGTACTAAGATCCGTCTCTGCTTCCCAACCAGAGGGACATTTTTCGTCCTCTAGCACACAGAAAATAAAGGTTTCCACTGCAGATGCCTTCCTGTGTGAAAGAGAAGGAAAACAAACAAAACCCACATGATAATAGCAGTTAAGGCGGCTTTGCCAAGCCCACAGAGCTGCCTTTGAGCCCTTTGGATCGGGCTTCTCCTAACACATTTTACTACAGCTCTCATGGCTCCTGGTGGTTTCTTGAAAGAGATCAAACGATTGCAAACAACTCCTTCATCACCATTTCACAATATGGGAGTAGGCAGGGCTAACTTGGCCTGGCGTTATTCAATGTAGGCATTGTGTCTTCTCTCACAGGGGAGAGAAAACATGTAAAACTCGATGTTTAAAAACAGCTGAACAGGTAGGTGGGGCTTCAGTTGCGCCTTATGATTAAATGCAAACAGTAGCACAGAATGCTCCTATCGATTTGTTTGTTTGTTTGTTTATATATTTGAGCAGTGGAATTTGAAATCATGCATTCAACCGAGCGAGCTGGAAAACGTCAGGAGCACAGCAGTGCCACGAGTCAGCCTGAAGTGCCCACAGCACGTCTGGCAGTCAGAGGTACCAAGCTGGAGGTTCAGCACAAGCTAAAATCCAGGAGTTCACCTTGTACATACCCCATAAAACGAAAAATCTCTCCTACCGTGGCAAAAATCCGCAACTACAATATTAAAGACTGATTTATTTGTTGCAAGTCCCGTGTCAGCTATTCGGTTGCGTTAAAATATGTAAATGTGATCTAAATATTGCCTTGGTGTTCATTTTTGTGTGTCAGGTTGGGCTGTTTGAGGTCAGAAGAGAAAACAAGTACTTTGTCCCGTGCTGTCAGCCGACATAAAGGGTTAATCTGCATAAGTGCTGAGATTATAGTCTTCACTGTTAATACAGGTTTATTTTAATTATACACGTTCAATATTGCTTGCATCATGGATTTGGAAATGCCCACTTAATACGTATGTAAATCGTTGTGCCTTTAGGCAGGGCTTCCAGGTCTTTAGGAAATATTTGTTGAGAAATCGCAGATGCGATTTAAGCTCAGCAGTGGGATGCACCAACCTGCTTGTTTTCTTACAATTAGCGACGCAACCGTTAATCCCGTGCAGCTACCTGAGCACTTACAGAACGGGGGTTGAAAAGATCACACCTTCCCCTGTATTCTTGCTCATCTTCTGCCTTCCTTTCCTTGTTCATAGAGCACAAGAGAGCGTAAAATGGAACCGCTGTCCTCACACCAGACATCATATTTTTGTTCAGCAAGAGATTTCATACAGTTGAGAGCAGTGAAAAACGTTCCTCGGCAACTCTTAGAATCTTGCAGAAGTGTTGTGAGAAATAAGTCTTACAACAGATGAAACCAAAAGAAACCCGAGCGGGTTGTGATGTAATGGGGGATATCTGTGTGGTTAGGAACATTCCAGGATGCTTAAAATGTAATCAGTGTATTCTTCTCACATTCTCAGCAATGCTGAACTCCCTTGGGGTATTCCAGTGTTGAACTATAAGTAGAAGAAATAGGTATTGGAAGGGAAGGGGAAGGGGAAGGGGAAAGGGAAAGGGAAGGGGAACAGAAGGGGAAGAGAAAGGGGA
>NW_024963474.1:0-3738 GCF_019238085.1 Lagopus leucura | reverse complement strand
TTTATTTTTTATTTTTTTGGCAGGGAGCAACACCAAAGGATGGACCAAGTGCAGGATGTACCATAGTAACAGCACTGCTGTCACTGGCCATGGATTGCCCAGTGAGGCAGAATGTGGCCATGACTGGAGAGGTGTCCTTAACTGGGAAAATTCTTCCTGTGGGTGGAATCAAGGAGAAGACCATTGCAGTAAGAGCCCGTGTGGGCAGAGGCCCACATTTGTCTTGGGGGGCCGGGCACAGCCAAGCGGGTTTTGCTCCTGGAGTGGCAGAGAGAGGCAGAAATGTGCTGTGGAGAAACCTGCTGGTGGGTGTGGGCATCTTGCTGGTGTCTCCAGGCGTGAGGAAGGAGGTGAAAACCGAGGCTGCTTGCCGGATTTTTCTGTTCTAGAATGGAGGGGATTTAGAACTTGGAATTGCATTTCGTCACTGTGAGCTTTTTCTCTGTAAAACATTACGAATCGGCACAGCAGCCCCAGGTGTCACTGTTCTGCTAACAAAGCTTGCAGTCCATGCAGCTGCTGCAGGGTGCCTTGGGGCTGGGGGAGCTGCATGGCTGCAATGCCCTGACTGCTCTCTGTAGGAGGGTAAAGCCAGATGGTGCTGCTAAACCAGAGTGCTTGCTCCTTTTCCAAAATGGGAAGGAATCTCTGTTCCTATTGGACTGATGGATTTCTAGGACTGAACACACAGACAACATAACTTTCTTTCTCCCCATAGGCGAAGAGGGCAGGTGTTACCTGCATCATTTTGCCGTCAGAGAATAAAAAGGATTATTATGACCTTGCTGGATTCATCACAGAAGGACTGGAAGTGCATTTTGTTGAGCACTACAAGGAGGTATTCGATATAGCGTTTCCAAAACAGGATTCGGCTGCAGGATGATGCCCAACACCTGGGGCTGGAGGGAGGTTTGTCCCTCAGTGCTCTGCCTGACATGGGCTGATCCTGACGTGGGACACGGAGCTATTGCTGCTGCGCAGCTGCTGAAGTGAGCGAGGGCTTTGGTCAAATGATGTATTTCTCCCCCTTTAATACTGAATTACGATCCAACTTAAGTATTTCCAATAAAATGAAGTTGTGAGATTTTACCAGAGGAATGTGCATGTTATCAGCCACCAGCAGCAGAGCTACTTCAGCCTCTTACACTCCAAGGAGATTTTATAGTTATTTCACTGCACACCAAACATCTGCTTCAAGGAGTATGAACACAAGTGAACACTGTAGTGGCGGATGAGGAGTTCCCTGGAACATCTCCCTGCCTTGGTGGGGAATGCTGGAATTCTCGTAGGACACAGAAGCAGAGCTAGCACACTGTGTGGTGGAGGGACATGGATCTCCCAGCACAAGCCATAACTCTAAGCTTAAAGGGAGCACACTGGAACAAAAGAGCAGCCTGCTCAGTACCAGCAGTGAGTTCTGCACACCACTGTTGACTCTTCACCGCAGCAGCTGAATTATGTTCAGAGTGAAAAAAGGAATGAAATGCTTTAGTGTGTCTGTTGTGTATGTCAATAAACACAGGCTTGGGCTTGAGTTTGAGTGCTTCACCTTAGGGTGAGCTTTAGAGAAACCGAGTTTGAGTAGGACTTACTAAATAGAGGAAGAGAAATTCCAAGGAGCATTTGAAATGTATTCCTTCTGCTGGAAGAACTGCACTGTCCCATCTTTCAGCTAGGTGGGCTCTAGCAGGAAATAAAGGATTTTCCTGCTGAAATTCAAGCAGCTTTTAGTGACTGCATTTCTCTCCTGATTTGAAAACGTGCTGCTGAATGGGCAGAGACTGGGTTTTGAGAAAGGCAGTTCAGTTTGGATCCTCAAAATGTCTCAGTGGGGTGCGAGCAGGAGCAACTCCAAGATGAAATGAGGGGGGAGGGATGTCCCAGCACAAATGAACCCCCTGGTCAGCCTGCTGCTGTCCTGGGATGTTTGCAAACACCCACAACAGCCCTGGGGGACAGATGCACACAGGCTTTTTTATTGGACCTTGCAGCTCCCAGGACTGGCAAGGCACAGCTCTAACCCCTGTCAGTTTGGGTTTGTTTTGGTGTTGCCCTAATTCCTGATGCAGTGCTGCGCTGTGCTAGAAAAAGTAGGCTCTGTACTTTGCAAAGTTCTGTCGCCAAAGCAGGGAGTGGGGGCAGCATTGTGTCTCTCTGATGATTTGGGTGCAAGCATGAAGATAAAGCAGATTTGTTTGTCTTTGCTACAGGAGTGGCAGGAGGCAGGCAGCAGCTGCCCACCACTTGCGGCAGCCATTCCCTCTCTCTCTCAGCAGTACTGATGAACTTGCTTGTTCTGCCCTCTGGAACTTTCTCCTCCTCTTGCACCAATTCTGAGGCAGAACTATGAACAGAGAAGCCCCCCTGGTACCTACAGGCACAAGGAAGGAATGTTAAAAAGAGCAGAAATTCCACTTGGTGAGAATGGGCAGAAGAAGGGAACAAAAGAGCGATGCAAATTCTGGATTGCTGTATTTTAAGGATTGTCAGCAAAACCCTTCAGCATCCCCAGGAGCCACCCAACCCTACGGCCTGAAGCAGGTAAAGCACTGAGCCATTACACTTCTTTTATCAGAAAGGGCTTTATTGAGCTCCAGGCTGTACAACTCAATCCTTCTTTGCAGCAGCTTTCCTCATGGCTGCCAGGACATTGCTGAGTTCTTCCCGCTTTCGCTTGGCCCGAATGTGAGTGCCAACCTGCAGAGAGCAGAGCAGCATGGTCAGCAGCGCCCAGCAAAGCAGAGAAAAGCAGCTGGTTGGCTTCAGGCATTCACTTGAGAAGCAAATGAGACAGTACTGCCCCAGCATAGATTTGAAGCCCAGCAATCTCAGCTGGCCAGAAGGAGCTGCTTCATGTGATGCTTCAGTAGTGTTTCTACTCTATTCTTGGGGGGGAAAGGCAGAGAATGTTCCCAGTCACCAGGGCTGCCTCCAGTGAGCTCTCTTTCAAGTCAGCTGGTTAATGGCCCCCAGCCTCCGCCAGCATCGCTCTACCTTTCCCAGCATCAGTTCACAAGTAATGCAAGAAGAGCAATGGAAGTCTGAACTCAGGACCTCAAAGTGTCTCTCCAAATCCAATATCTAAGTCCATCTCCCTCTCTCCCACCCTCCCTCAGGTCAGACACTAACTGCCCTAGCAACTGGAAAAAAAATAATAGAGCAGACCTCGAGATAATAAATAATAGAGCAGAGGACAGAAAACTGGCAGTTCAACCAAAGAGTTTCTGATAGCCTCGTTCAAGCATCAGCTTGACGCACCCGTTTCTTGATGAACTTCAGAGCACGTTTATCTTTGGAGACTTTCAGCAGTTCCATAGCACGTCGTTCGTAGGGCGCGAAGCCGCAGACCTCCCTGATCATGTCTCGCACAAATTTGGTGTGTTTCGTCAGGCGCTGTTGGAAGGGGAAAGAAAAACAACATTCACAATCAACATAAGCACAAAAACAGCCAGGGTGCCAGAGCCACCCCTGCCAACAACACAGCCCTTCCACGTGCTCTGCAGGGCTCTGAACTAGTGGGCTGTGGAGACACGAAGACCTGACTGGATGCTGACCTGTGCGGCCTGTCGGGGGAGCTGCTTTGCAGGGGGTTGGACTCAATGATCCCTCAAGGTCCTTTCCAACCCCTGCGATGTGCAAATTTAAAGCCACACATGCAAGTTCGGGGAAAAAAAAAAATCAGAATGCTGACGTATGACTGTGTGTGCACCAATCTGCAATTAAGGAATTAGAAATAGA
>NW_024963473.1:3033-9963 GCF_019238085.1 Lagopus leucura | reverse complement strand
TGCTTCTCCAGAATGAGCCATTTGATGGCTCCGCAGACCACCTCTGGCTTGATGTCCACCATGTTGATGGCCATGGCGAAGACCTTGGCCACGTAGGCCGTCAACCTGAGGACGGGAGAACTCGGCGTCGCATCCGACGCTGTCACCCAAACCCCCCGTGGTGGCGGTGGTGGGATGGGGACCCTCACCAGGTGCTGGATGGGCGGTTAGTGAAGGCAGCAAATGAGCCGTCGTCTTTGCGGAACGCGAGCTGTTGGGTGTAACCTGGCGGGCAGAGGGCAGTTGGCCAACATGTGGGTCACCTAGGGGTGGCTTCAGGCCGCCGGCCCCTTCTGGTGCCCATCCCAGCACGAACCAGTAGATCTGAAATCCCCAAACTGGTGGCACCCAACCTACGCGAATGGTTTGGAACAAGACGGGTCCCTTCCAACTCAACCATTGAGTTGAACCATTCCGTGGTTCTATGATCTCAAAGGCCCCTTCCAACCCCAAATCGTTTCAGGATTCCAAGATTCCACGATCTTTAAGATCCCTTCCAATTCAACCCATTCCGTGGTTCTATGATCTCGAAGGCCCCTTCCAACCCCAAATCGTTTCAGGATTCCAAGATTCCATGATCTTTAAGATCCCTTCCAACTCAACCCATTCCGTGGTTCTATGATCTCGAAGGCCCCTTCCAACCCCAAATCATTTCAGGATTCCAAGATTCCACGATCTTTAAGATCCCTTCCAACTCAACCCATTCTACAGTTCTATGACAGGTTCTATGGGAACCTGCTTTGGCAGGGGGGTTGGACTCGATCATCTCCAGAGGCCCCTTCCAACCCCTACAACTCTTTGATTCTGTGACCTTCAAGGACCCTTCCCACCCAAACATCCCATGGTTCTACGTCTTAAGATGCAGATGCCCTTTAGCCCCTCGGAAGGCACTTTCATTTTGCACCCTAGAAGATCCCTCTTTTCCTCTCCGGGATGCTCTCACCCTTTTTGATCAACTCGATGGCCTCCGCACGGCGGTGGATACCGAAGGTCTCCCATTGCATCGTGCTGTCCAGGTAGTGGACAGCGATGACAGTGGGTGTCATCCCAATCATGTTCTGCTCCCCGCAGCCCGACGGGGTCACAATGAGGTGTTTCAGCTTGGTCCCATCGATGGCTTTCTCCACCAGGATGGACATGGGGTTGCCTGGAACAAGGGGAAGGGACATGATGTCAAGGAGGAGTGTCTTGTCCCCTCCAGGCCCGCCCCGTCCGTCCCCTCTCCCATGCTGTCACCTTGAATGCTGACTTTGGTCTCCGACTCGGTGTTGGGGACGATGTCAGAGAGGTTTGCTGCTTTCACCTTCACTTCCTGCACGCCGTCTGTGGGGCAGGGAGAGGACAGGATGGAGGTGGGTGGCCCCAAATCCTTCTCCCCCCCTTCCCTGAGATGACCCAGTCCCACCCCACATCCACAGCAGGGGGTCCCTTATCCCCCACGATGCTCCAGACCCATACCAGGATGTTCTTTTTCCTCAGATGTCTCCACTCCGCAGTAGGATGTCCCCGATTCCACTGACACCCCAGAGGCCAACAGGGCAGCCCTCCAGCCCCACAGTGACACACTACTCGTCCTGCAGTATGCTCCCATCTTGCCCTTGGTGGTGCATCCACCGCACTTCACGCACACAGTTGTCTTTCCCTATTTCCCTTCTCCTCCCACTCAACCCACGGGATGAGACTCCACAGGACCGGAGCGGGGCCACTCACTGTTTCCCAACGTCTTTGGGTCAAGCTCAACTATCTTCACCGTCTTCTCCAGCCTCATCCCTTCGGGCTGCAGAGGGGAGAGACCCACGCTCAGCACTGAGCTGATTTGACGTTTCCCCTTCCCAACCTCTCCAGGTTTGGCTAAGAAAGTGCTCCAGCATCGACCAGCACGTGGTCACGGGACAAACTGGGAGACCTCCAGGGGTGGAGAATCTCAGGAGACAACTCCTGAGCACAGATGGGGGATCCTTCATCTCTGGGTACCAACACCGGGATGAAGCGTGGACGACGATGCCGTCAGGAGGACCGGGAGGAGCTGGGGGGCATCGGAGGGCTGAGGCGGCAGCAGGGGCTACTCACCACCACTCTGAGCTTCTTCTTGACGCCATCAGACACAAAGCTCTCCCAGACGGCCGCCTTCACCTCGACGTCGTGCTGCCCCAGCTGCAAGGGCACGATGACGAAGGGCACGGCGTGCGACGTCTGAGGCTCCAGTTGCAAGATCTGCTGGTAGCGCGTCTTGGAGGTGGACGCGCTGCACAGGGCCGGGTTGTACATCAGCTCCACGCGCACCTGGGGATACAGAGAGACGTTGGGTTCAGGCGGCCACGGATCCCCCTGCAAGCGCTGGAGTGAGGCACCGACCTTGATCTTGCTCTTCCAGTAGTTGTAGAGGACGGCGCGGACCTCCACCTGCTCGTTCCTCACCGCCGAGTAGGGCAGGCGCAGGTCGATGAAGAACTCCTTCATCACCGTTATCTCGTAGGGGTCGGCCACGCACAGCCCTGTGGGTTGGGGATTGTGAGCTGATTTGGCCCCCCGTGGTCCCAGGGACATCCCCGAGGCTTGGGGAAATCTCTCCAAGTTCCTTCAAGGTTCGCCTGACCCCTCAAGTCCCACAGACGTCTCCAAAGTTTGGGATACCTCTCCAGAGTTACGAATCCTTCTCACATGTTGGAGACCCCTCAAACTCCACAAGAACCCCTCAGGATTTTGGAGACCCCTCAAGTCCCACAGACGTCCCCAAATTTTGGGATACCTCTCCAGAGTTACAAATCCTTCTCGCATTTTGGAGACCCCTCAAACTCCAAAAGAACCCCTCAGGATTTTGGAGACCCCTCAAGTCCCACAGACGTCTCCAAAGTTTGGGATACCTCTCCAGAGTTACGAATCCTTCTCCCATGTTGGAGACCCCTCAAACTCCACAAGAACCCCTCAGGATTTTGGAGACTCCTCAAGTCCCACAGACATCCCCAGAGCTTGGAATACCTCCCCAGAGTTACGAATCCCTCTCTCGTTTTGGAGACCCCTCCATCCCCAAGTTCACCCCTCCAAGTTTTGGGGACTCCTCAAGTCCTAGAGTCCACCCCCAAGATCTGAGCGAGTCATCCAGTTCGCAGGAACCTCTTCCTCCTCCATCACGTACCCTTCTTCTCAGAGAGGCTGACAGCCAGGACCTCCCAGGTGGTGATGGAGTCTTTCAGGTATATGGGCAGCGTCTTCGTGGAGATGCTAGAGGGGATGCAAACAACCAGGGGGGTTAGAATTGGCTCCACATCTGGACAGAGGGGTGTAAGCAGCCACCAAACTGGACCAGGATGGTTACAGCTTGTCCCCTAGCTGGACCATGGGGTGCAGGTGGCCTTGGAGCTAGACTAAGAAGTCGGTAGGTCCCAAGGCCAAGTGTGCCATTTGTTGACCTCATATAGACTGAAGGAGTCATGGCTTGTCCCCACTTTGGGCTTGTTGGGGGTTCAGATCCTGTTGGGTAGGAGATCATGGATCCCCACATAGAGATATGGGGTGGTGGTTGTCCTCAGGCCTGGCTTGGAGCGATACCTCTACTGGAACCGGGACGTTGGGCTCACCCCAGTTCATTGGGCGGTTCTGTCAGCTCCTCCACCTGCCACAGCCAGCTCTCTGGGAAGAGGCTCCGCGAGGTGATGTCTTCGTCAGCCAGGAAGGCATCATCCACCTCACCTGGGGACGGCGACAGCCCTCTCAACCACATCCGTGTCCATGGGATCCCACCCTCCGGAATCATCCCTGGCACAACCCAACTTTCACCTAAGCGGCGCCCAGTCTTTGCTTAGGCATTGCCTAAATATCAACCAAGTTCCTCGTAAGCTTCACCCGACACGAGGGACGCGCAAGCATCACTCGTGCGTTGGTCACACTTCGCTGTCGCTTCCCCGAAGCATCACCAAATCCTTGCCCAAATATCACCCTGCCTTTCTGCAAGGATCAGCTGAACTTTGCCCCAAGGTCTCCCAACTGCTGGGCCATCGCTGCCCAGCCTTTGCCCCAGCATCACCCAACCATTTCCCAAACACCTCCCAAGATGTGCATTGACCGCAGTTCACTGAAGCTTCCCCCAAGCTTCACATGAGCTTCGCTCACGCTTCACTCCGCTTTTGCCTGAGCATCACTCACGCACTGACCACCCAAACGTCGCCCCCTCCTCACTTAACACCCCCCAAGCATTTCTCAAGCTCTGCCCATCCATCCGTCCCCCCCTGCTGTCACCCCACTGCTCCCAGCACTTGCTTCGAGCCAGCTCGTAATGCAGATCGCGCTCCTCGTCGCGGATGCCCTTGATGTACAGGCAGCAGTTGAGGAAGGCTTCGGTGCAGGCCGTGCCATCGAGGATGTAGGTGGCCCGTTTCTCACAGCTGTAGCCCATCAGGTTTTCCTTCATGCCGTCCTCGCAGCACTTGCGCAGGTTCCTGTCGCTGTACTCGGCCACTGCCAGCACCAAAACACCCCGATGGCATCCGACCTCGCGGCCCCATCGGGGATACGGGGTGCTCCGGTGTCCCTTGTGGGACAATCCAGCATCTCGGGTGATGGGACACTGCGGTGTCCCTGAGGACCCAAGACAGGCTGGTGTTCCCAGTGCCACCTACTCTTGGTGCCCTTGTGCTTGATGAGCTTCACGGAGCGGCGCTTGCGTTTTGCAGGTTTCGCGCATTGGACCTCTGGGGACAAAGGTGACATCGGTCAGGATCCAGGTATCGCTTCCCACAGAAGGCAGGCGTCGC
This sequence comes from Lagopus leucura, assembly GCF_019238085.1. Taxonomy (NCBI): domain Eukaryota; kingdom Metazoa; phylum Chordata; class Aves; order Galliformes; family Phasianidae; genus Lagopus; species Lagopus leucura. The sequence continues at coordinate 5,173 of NW_024963473.1, read as the reverse complement.
ACCCCAAACACCCCAGGGCCGCATCCTGCACCCCTGAGGTGTCACACCCCCGTCCCCACGATGTCACCCGTGGGTTCCGTCCCCATGCTGACACAACTCCGCTTCTGGGGACACGGCGCCCCCACGCTCGGCACGTCCCACCCCTCTGGTGTCTGTTCCCCATCCCATCGTGTCACCCACCACCTCTCTGCTCCGTTTCGATGTTCACATTTGTAGCCAGGCTGAGGCCTGCGTCGGCGAAGACCCCCACGTGGTTCCTCCCACTGCCCGGGGTGCAGCCGATGTCACTGTTCTCCACTGCGTCCCACACCTGCGGCCAACAGAGGGACAACCCCGAAAGATCCTCCTGCCTCTGGGGGGACGTCGGGGACAGCAGAGGGTGGAACTGGAGCTCCCACCTTACTCTGGGTGAGTTTGTTCTTGTTGAGGACATAGACTGCCTTGTCCACGGCCACCAGCCCCACGTGGGCTTTGTGGTCACCCTCGATGCGCAGCCGCATGGGGGTCCTCGGCTCGTGCACACGATTGTCGGCCTCCGATGCTCCCTTCACCACCAGCTGCCAGGGACACAGCGGGGTTGGGGCTGTGGGGAACGCAAAAAGCCCCCACCAGCCCTAGGAGGTGCCCCATCTGTGCCCCAGCAGGCCATTGGACCCCTGGACAACCAACAGCTGTGTCCAGGTTGGCCACCTGAGCCACCCGCGGACCACGCGAAGCGTTCATGAGATGCCCAAGGCACCCATGGGCTGCTCAAGCTCTGCATAGGAAACCTCGAAGGCATTCAAGCCTCTCTTGAGGAGCAAAACCTGCATGAGCCACCTGGTCCCCCCGTGGAGCATCCGAACAATTGTGGGCCACCCGCTCCTCTCAAAGGCCACCTAAACATCCTATGGGCTCCTCAAAGACACTTCGCCTTCCCAGGGACATTCAGGCCACCCAGCAGCACCCAGTTGCCCAAAAGATGCCCTCCGAGACACCCAATCTTCTCAAAGAACACCTGAGGTTCTCCAGGCCCATCGGGCCACTCAAATTTCTACTGGGCCATTCAAATTCCCCAAGGACTTCCCAGGTCCTCGAGGACACCCAAGACCACAGGGACACCCCAGTCCCTCGTTGGGTCAATTCAAGTTCCACGAGGGATTTCCGAGTAAAAAGGACACCCAAATCCAAACCCTTTGGGCCACCCAAAATGCCTATTTAGCCACTCAAGTTCCTCAAGCCTCCAAGAACCTACAAGTCCCCCATCGGGCCAACCAAGATTCCCATTGGATCCTCAAGTTTCCCAAGGGCTGTCCAAGCTCCGCTGGACACGCAAATCCCCAATGGGCCACTCAAGTCTCCACTGGGCTACTCCAGTTCCTCAAGGGATATCCAAGTCCCCAAGGACCTGCAAGCTCCCTGTTGGGTCACTCAAGCTGCCCAAGGACACCGTCAGTCCCCCAGGGAACCCCAGGCCCCAAAAGGAGCCACTGAAGCACCACAAGATCCTCTCTGAAAGCCAACTGAACCCCTCCCAAGGGCCAATCGATGCCCCAGTGGTCCTCCCCCAACTCCAGAGACGAGGGGACATGCTCACACTGCCCATGCAGGTGTCCTTGACGTCGACCCAGACCGAATCAGCCACGATCTCTCCTGGTTTCACATGGTAGTAGGCCACGATACGGAAGGAAGGGATGAGGTTGGCCGTCACGGGAAGTGACATAGTGACCAGGCTCTGGTCACCTTCCCTTGGCTGCCGTCCCACGTGGACGATGTGCCCCTTGCTCAGGATCTGCGGTGGGTAAGGAAAGGCCGAGTGGGTGGGTGGTCTGGGCACCCCGATCCCTGGGATGGGGTTGGGGGTGGCAGAAGTCGTGCGCGCTCACCAGGTAGGTGAAGTAGGAAACGGATCTGCGGACGTCCTCTCTGTTGCTCTTGAGATGGAAGTTGATGGGGAGGTTGTCCCCGGGTTGTACCTGGCTAGCGCCCACTGCCAGGTGCAGGTAGTTGCCGGAGTTCCCCTGGCTTTGATACGCCTCGGCCACCATCTGCTGCGAGGCCTGGCGCTCCGGGGGCAGATCCTTCTGGGCTGTCCTCACCTGCAGCAAAGGAGGCATGGTGCGTCAATGCGGAGAGGTATGAACCCGGGCAGGGGTCTCCA
>NW_024963473.1:2645-2933 GCF_019238085.1 Lagopus leucura | reverse complement strand
CCATGGATGATTTGGCCACCATGGAGGTCTTGGTTGCCATGGGTGACTTGGCCACCATGGAGGTCTTGGTTGCCATGGATGATTTGGCCACCATGAAGGTCTTGGTTGCCATAGGTGATGGCCGCCATGAAGGTCTTGGTTGCCATAGGTGATGGCCACCATGGAGGTCTTGGTTGCCATGGATGATTTGGCCACCATGAAGGTCTTGGTTGCCATAGGTGATGGCCACCATGAAGGTCTTGGTTGCCATAGGTGACTTGGCCACCATGAAGGTCTTGGTTGCCATGG
>NW_024963473.1:0-2545 GCF_019238085.1 Lagopus leucura | reverse complement strand
CCATGGAGGTGTTGGTTGCCATGGATGATTTGGCCACCATGGAGGTCATTGCAACCATGAAGGTCTTGGCTGACATAAGTTACTCATTCACCTTGGAAGCCTCGGCCACCCTGGAAATTTTGGCTGCCATCAACGTCTTGGCTGCCATGAATGTCTTGATTTCCATGGATGATTTGGCCACCATGGAGGTCTTGGCCACTTTGAAGGTCTTGGCTGCCATTTATGACTTGGCCAGCACGAAGGCCTTGGTACCGTCGGTGACTTTGTCGCCATGGAGGTCTCAGTCACTACGGAGGTTGTGGCTGCCATGAAAATCTTGGCCACTATGAGAGTCTCAGTCACTACGGAGACATCGGCTGCTATGGATAATTTGACCATCATGGGTGACTTGGTCATCATGTATTTTTTTGCCTCTCTGAAGGTCTTGACTACCATAAACGACTTGGTCACCATGAAGGCCTTGGATACCATGGATGACTTGGCCACCACAGACATCTTGGCTGTCAGTAAGCTCTCATCTACCATAGATAACTTCACCACCGTGGGGTTCTCAGCCACCATGGAGGTCTTGGCCACCACGGGTGACCTGGTCAACCTGCCACCCTAGCTCTGCTGCTCTTGCCCTTGGCCATCCTGCTTGTCTCAGCCACCCTGCCCACTTTGGACACCCTGGTTCCCCTCTGCGCTGGTCATTTGGGGTTTGCTCCCCTCGATTGTTGTAGCCATCCCTGACTCCAGCCATCACGGCTCACCCTGGATGCCCTGCTCCATCCCAGACCCAGGTCCCCTGTCCCCGTCCCCACTCACAGTGATGGGGACAGAGTTCTTGTTGGCTGGCATGTTGAGGACCAGCTTGGCTTTGCCATCTCGCTGGGTGGAGACGAGGCCCTGGAAGTCGTCGGCCTTGACGGGGATGCGTGGAGCCGGGGAATTATCGGGGTTGGTGACATAAACCTGTGGAGGATGCAGCACGGCAAGGGACACCGCGTGAGGACGTGGTACGGGGACATTCAATGCGGATGTGACACAAGGACATGGCACGGGGACAAACCATGGGGACAACAGGCTCAGAATGGGGTTGTGACACACGGTGTGGGGACGTGGCACAGGAAAATGGCATGGGGACATGGCTCAGCCCGGGGACACGGCACAGGGGAGGTGACACAGGGATGCTGTGTGAGGACAGACACCAGGTGCCATCCAGGTGACACAGGGATATGACGTGGGGGCAGACAACCCCATGGGATTCCCCCTTCCCCATCCCCATTCAGAAGACTCCGGTGCCAGAGGGGCCTGGATTGTCACCCCCAGCCCCCCAGCCCCGTCCCTGTCCCCATCCCCATCCCTGTCCCCATGTGCCATTACCGTCAGATCGAAGGGCATCCCTGGTTTGAAGTACTTGGGGGTGTGGGTGAAGTGGATGGTGTACGGGGACGTCACGATGCGGATGCCGCTGCGCTGCGCCTCCACCATGTCGCTGCCTGCGGTGGCCACGGGGACAGCGATGTCACCCAGTGCCAGGACGAGGCTCCTGGTCCCCCAGTGTCCCCCTGCCCAACTGTAGGCAGCTCTGGCTGCTTCCATCTGTACCACCTTCATCCCCATCTTTCCTTATTTCTGCAGTCCACAGCCCCACGTGTCCTTGTCTCCATACCTCCCTGTCCTTGTTGCCCCCATCCAGATCCACACGTCCCTGCTGGGCCCTACCCAGGACCCTCTGTGTCCCCAATACGTATCCCTAAACCATCCCAGTGCATCGAGGACCGTGACACGAAGCCGGACACGTCCCTCTGTCCCTCTGTCACCTGACTCGGTGAGGACGGTGACGGTGACGTAGAGCGAGTGTCCCACCAGCTCCTGGAGGTTGGCAAAGCGCTGCCGCAGCATGGCCATGGGCAGCACGGCCTCTCCGTCCCCATCGGTCACCTGCAGCACGGGGTCAGAGGGCCAGGGGGACAGACACGGGGATGGGGACGGGGACAGGGGACGTGGACAGGGGACAGGGCCACCTTGACGCGCTGCAGGGACTGGGGGATGGTCTTTCTCTCGTCATCCACCATCACGCCAAAGAGGACGAAGGCTGTCCCCTGCAGGTTCTTCCCATACAGGTACCTGGGGACGCATCACGGCTGTCACACCACGTCCCCACCTTTGCCTGTCCCCACATCTCCAGCACCGGCTGTCCCCGTCGCATCCCGTGTCGCTGTCACCCAATGTTCCCACATCCCACTCTTGTGCTGCCCTGCCTCCCCACCACCCCGTGTCCTCGTCACCCCAAATCCACACCAAACTCTCATCCTCCTCCACCGCAATGTCCTCACCACCCCAAACTCCATCCACCCCCTGCCCTCATCTCTATCATCCCAAATCCCCACCACCCCAAATCCCCACCTCCCCAAGTCCCGAGGGTGATGAACCTCGTCCCCATCGCCCCGTGTCCCCATCGCCCTCATCCCCACCACCCCAAATCCCCACCTCCCCAAGTCCTGAGGATGATGACCCTCATCCCCATCGCCCCGTATCCCATTGCCCTCATCCCCACCAC
>NW_024963472.1:0-1204 GCF_019238085.1 Lagopus leucura | reverse complement strand
GGACACCTCCGAGCCGGGGGTCCCAAAGCCGCTTCGTCCCCGCAGGGCCGCGCCTGGCAGTGGTCGGACGGCGCCGCTTCGGCCTTCAGCTCCTGGCACGGAGCCGCCGCGCCGCGGAGGAGAGCCTGCGCCGCTCTCAGGGAGGACGCGGGTGAGCGGGGCGGGGGGCACCGAGCGGCACGGCACGGCAACGGCCAGCATGGCACGGCATAGCATGGCATAGCGTGGCACGGCATGGCACGGCATGGCATAGCCAGCATGGCACAGCATGGCACGGCACGGCATGGCCAGCATGGCACGGCCAGCACGGCATGGCACAGCATGGCATGGCATAGCATGGCACAGCACAGCACGGCATAGCATGGCATAGCATGGCATAGCCAGCATGGCATGTCCAGCATGGCGTGGCAAGGCGCACCACGGCACGCCACGGCACGGCATGGTATGGCATGGCATGGCATAGCCAGCATGGCACGGCCAGCATGGCACGGCACGGCACGACATGGCATAGCCAGCATGGCATAGCCAGCATGGCATGGCACAGCATGGCATGGCATAGCCAGCATGGCACAGCCAGCACGGCATCGCACGGCATGGCATGGCATAGCCGGCATGGCATGGCACAGCATGGCACGGCATGGCACGGCATGGCATGCATGACACAGCATGGCCAGCATAGCAATGCACGGCATGGCACAGCATGGCATGGCATGGCACGGCATGGCACAGCACTGCATGGCACAGCACTGCATGGCATGGCACAGCATGACAGGGCCATCTTGGCACAGCCAGCATAGGATGGCATGGCACAGCATGGCACAGCATGGCACAGCATGGCACAGCCAGGATGGCAGAGCCAGCAGAGGGTGGCAGAACCATAGGATGATGACAGATCCATAGGAGGAGAGAAGCTATGGGGTGGCAGAGCCGTAGAACCGGGATGGGGTGGCAGAGCCGTGGGGTGGCAGAGACGTGGGGTGGAGGAGCCATGGGGGGGTGGCAGAGCCATGGGGTGATGATGGCAGAGCCGTGGGGTGGAGGAGCCATAGGGTGGCAGAGCCATGGGATGGCAGAGCAATGGGGTGACAGAGCCGTGGGGTGGAGGAGCCATGGGGTGGCAGAGCAATGGGGTGGAGGAGCCATGGGGTGGCAGAGCAATGGGGTGGAGGAGCCATGGGGTGGCAGAGCTGTGGGGTGATGATGG
>NW_024963471.1:0-3438 GCF_019238085.1 Lagopus leucura | reverse complement strand
CTCCCTCCGCTTCCAGCCCTTCCCTGCTCTCATCTCCCCTGCCCAAGCGCTGCCTCCCCTCCTGTTTTGGGGCTCCCTTTAGGTACTGAAGGCTGCAATCAGGTCCCCCCAAAGCACCTGAACGCTTTGTACATGGGCCGGTACCAGCAGACGAAGGAGCAGGGCGTGTAAAGCAGAGCCCAGAGGATGGAGAGACCGAAACCAGAACCTGAGGAGGGATCCACGCAGAACCAGGCCAGCGAGGACAAGAAGTTGAGGAGCAGAGCGACGGTGCTGGCTGAGAGAAAGGAGCTCGGTTGGGCGACCCAAGCAAGGTTTGAAGCAGAACCGCCCCCCCTGAGCCCCCCCAGCCCGCGGACCGACCCATCCACAGGTAATACATGGCAGTGACCGTCTTCTGGAAGTCAGCGGGGATCTCCACGGGGATGTCCTGATAGAAACACGGCTTCACCGGGCAGCAGGAGGGCAGGGGGGGCCAATTGTTGGCTCGGGCTGCGAGTGGAAGCGGTGAGAAGGAAGAAAAGGGACGGAAAGAGGGAAGGGAAGGGCGAGGAGCTGCGGCCGCTCACCGGCGCCGCCCCCCAGGGCCGCGTTCTGCAGCTCCCGCTCCCTCCGGTCCAATTCCTCCGCCTTCCGGTTCAGTTCCTCCTGCCGTTTCAGCAGCTCGGCCGTGGCTGCCGCAGCCGAGGCCTACGAGAGAGTTACGGGGCTCGGTTTCCATCTCCCTCTTCTCCCCCCTCCCCGCCTCCGCGGCCGCCGGTTCCGTACCTGCGTCCCGTAGGAGCCGTAGTTCCGCGGCTCGGTTGGGCTCGGTCTCCTCGGGGGCTGCGCGGTTCCCGGCGGCGGCTGAGGCGCAGTTTCGGGCGGAGCGCGGTACGGCGGCGGCGGCTGCGGACGGAGCGAGAAGGGAGCGGTGAACGGCCGGGGAGCACCGGACGGACCGGGAAACGGCCCCGGAGCGCCGCAGCGTTCAGCTCCATCCGGGCGCGATCCTCACCGCGCCGCTCTCGAAGGGATTATAGGCGTCCAGCGCCGCGCTGTCGGGGCCGGGCCGGTGCTGCACCACGGCGGGGTCCTGCAAGAGACGCGGCGGGAGCTCAGATGGGGAGCGCGGACCGGGAGCCGATACTGAGAACTGATACCGGGAGCTCGCACCGGGCCCGGAGCCGCGGAGCAGCGCAGCTCACGCACCTGGAAGGGGTTATCCGGGAGCACCGCGGGGCCGCCATGTTGGGCCATGGCCGCACCGGGACCGGGAGCAGAACCGCCGCCGAGTCCGCCGCGCCGCCCCGCCCCGCGCCTCCGATTGGCCGCCGCCCCCACGACGTCACCGGCGCCGCTCGGGGCTCCCGAGAGCCGCACCGCAGGTGGCTGTGCGCATGCGCGGGGCCGGAACGAAAGCGGCGACCACCCGACGCGACCACGTGCTCGGAGTCACGTGGCGGCGCGCACGCTCTCCCCCCGACTTCCGGTCTCTCTGCAGTTTCCTCAGCGCGCGGCCCGCTGGGAGCGCGGCTCCACGGCAATGCCGTCTCCATGGCAACGGCGCGCCGGGGCCTGCACGGAAACCGCGGGCCGCCAGGCCTGCACTGCAAGGGCCGGGCTGAGCGCGGAGCCGCTCTGCCGCTCGGTACTGCGGGTATCCAAGGCTCCAGCCCTGGACGCAGTGCTGCAGACGGGGCCTCAGAAAGCAGAGCACAGAGGGACGATCGCCTCCCTGGCCCTGCTGCCCCCCCTCTGCTGACGGCGCCCAGGATCCCGTTTGCTTTTCGAGCTGCAATCACACCCTGCTGGTTCAGCTTTTCACCCCCGGGGATCCCCGGCTCCTTCAGTGCAGGGCTGCTTTCAACCAGCACTCCTTCCAGTCTGCATCAATGCCTGGCATTCCTGAGGCCCGAGTGCCAAACTTCGCTGTGTTGAACCTCACCAGGCTCCCCCAGGCCCACCTTTCACTGCTGTCGAGGTCCCTCTGAATGGCAGCCCTTCCTTCCACCCTTCATCCGCACCTTTCAGCTTGGTGGCACCTGCAAACTTGCCGAGGATGCACTCGATTCTGTCATTGACATCACTGATAAAAGAGCGCTGCTCCCAAGACAGAGCCCTGGGGGATTCCTCTCCTTACCGGCCTCCCCCAGGACAAAACCTGGCAGCTCCTGGAGCAGCAGCGCTCAGCCCCGCAGCCCCTCAGCAGCAGCACAGCTCAGCCCGCAGCTGCCTCCATCCCCAGCTTAAAACACTGCTCAGCCTTTGGCCGACGGAGCCCCACGCAGACACAACAGCTCTGATCCTCCACTGCAGCCCGGCCAGCAGCACTTCAGGGCAGAGCAATTAAAAGCTGCGCATTCAGGATTTGGACGCTGCGCTGCACTTTGTGTTTTGGCTTTTATATTGGGACAGACAGACTGCAGCTCCCTGCGACTCCCACTGGGAGACTGGGGCAGGGTTGGGTACAGGCAGCAAAGCTGTGATGCTGCAGGCTGCGGCTCACAGCTCCCACTTCAAGACCATACGTGCAACAAAACGAGCTGCTGTCACCCCCTGCCTCCCTCCACAACCCCACGCAGAACCAGGGCTGCCTTTTATCCCTCTGCATGCTGGCAAACAGGACGGAGGCAGATGGAGCAGCAGCACAGCACTACAATCCCGCAGCGCAGACCGCGACATTCTGCCCCAACAGAGCCCCGCTGCCCCTCCGCGCACAGCCCTGCAAGTTTCTTCACTTCATATTTATTTCCCCCACAAAGAACTGTACAAAATCCTTATAAAACTCTGGTGTGAGGATGGGCTGTGACAGCGATCCAAAAAAATAACTCCCATGCAGTCCCACCAGTTTCATAACTTACACGGAAACAGAGAAGCTACAGAGAGCTGCGAGTCCTGGGTTCTGTACACTGAGGGGCGCAGGGTTGAGCAGGAGACAAAGCAACACGTGAACCAAAGTATTTACAGTATGGACATGCAGACCCCCCCTCGGCCCCCTGGCAATGTTGGCAGCAGGAGGCGGGGCCTGCAGTGCTCAGAGGCCGATATAGAATATGAGCTATTTACAGTATCTCACATATTAACAGCTTTACAAACACGTCCGGGGAGGTTTGTATGTATCAAAAAAAAAAAAGAAAGGAAGGAAGAAAGGAAGAAAAAAAAGCACCAAATGTCTGAATAGAAATCGCATGGGCCTCCACGGGGGCTAAAATCTGAGGGCAGGATGGCACCTGTGGCGTCACCGGCTGATGTCTCTGCTAGAGTCCCACATCTTTGTGCTCGGCTCCATCTCCAGCACGTCAAAAAATGGGTGCTTGAGGGCTTCAGCCAGGCTGATGCGTTTGGACGGCTCGTACTCCAGCATGCTCTCGATGAGGTCGAAAAGGCGGTGGTGGTCCTCAGCCTCAGAGGTCAGGTAGCGCTGGGGAGGGAGGAGGGGGAGGTCAGGGCGAGGAC